>NW_006408571.1:18016911-18074012 GCF_000296735.1 Chrysochloris asiatica | reverse complement strand
GCTCGGGGCATCACAGTGATGTGTGTGTGTCAGGGGTGGATGGCCAGAGGAGGGATAGGCCATCATTGGAGGCAGAAGTCTGGTTAGGAGAGGAGACACTCGACTCACAGGTATTGGTGACTTACTAGAAGGGGAGAGGCCACCTGCGAAGCTTTCCTGCCTCTCCTGGTGACCAGGTAGATTAGTGCCATCCAAGGGCGGGGGAACCAGGAGGAGGAGCGGGTCTGGGACCGGATATGGAGTCTGAGGAGCCGGTGGGCCCTCAAGGTGCTGGAGGAATGGGCCTTCTCTCCCGAGGCCACAGCAGGGTCTGGCAGGGTGAAAATCCTGAGCTCTGGAAGGTGCTTTGGTGGCTGCCATGACAAGTCTTCAGTCTGCTGCACCCCTGACCCCTGCATATCATGGGTGTGGCAAGCCTGGGTGGGACTCTTCCTGTGGGTGCTGTAGACTCAGTAGCTTCAGGAGAGCCAGGGAGCTCTTCTTTAGCATCACCCAAAAGAGAACCCCTTTTCTTTGCCTAGAAACTCTTTATCTTTAAGACCAGGATCGCACAAACAGAAATAAAGGGATTGTTTGTTCTTCACAGAGATGGCCAACGAAGTGCCTGTCCCACTCAGGTGAGGGAGCCCCCTCTGGTGGATGGAGGGGGTTGAAGGAAGGGACACACCCCCTCTTGTCACCTAGGATTCCCAGCCCCTGCATGGAGGCATTCTCACCCCCATCTTCCCACCAGCCTGTAGCCTTCAACCCAAAACCTCCAAATATTGCTACTTCTTGTGGTGTCGCCAAAAGCATCAGAGTAGCACTATGCTTCTTAGGGGTTTCAGTGGCTGATTTTCTGGAAGTAAATCTTCAGGCCTTTTTCCTGAGGTGCCTCTGGGTGGATTCGAATACCCAACCTTTCAATTAGCAGCAGAGTGTGTAGCGTAGTGGTTACGGACTGGGCTGCGAACAACCACAAGGTCAGCAGTTCGAAACTACCAGCTGTTCCATGGGAGACAGATGAGGCTTTCTGCTCCGTAAAGATTTACAGCCTCGGAAACCCTGTACAGGGTCGCTATGAGTCAGAATCGACTCCACGGCACATAACAACAACAACATGTTAACTGTGCACCACTGAGGGAATCTTTTGTTGTTAAGTGCTGTCGAGTCGGCTCTGACTCCTAGTGATACTGTAGAGTGGGGGGGTGGAGAACATCTGGCCCACAGGCCATAAGGTCCTCGGAATCATTTGGCCTGGCCCTTCCAAGGTAACCACATTTTCAATCATCACATGTGTTGTTACTGTTGTTATTAAGTGCCTTCTAGTTGGTTCCAACTCATAGCAACCCTGTATAGAGTTAGTGAGGAATGGCTGATGAGTTGAGTTCGAACCACTAATCTTATGGTTCAAACCGACATTGCAATCCCGTGCTTATCTTACAGTGCCACACCAGGACTCCAGCCATCACATTGTTGCTGTTGTTAAGTGCCATCAAGTCAGTTCCGACCCATACCAACTCTGGGTAGGGTTTCCAAGGTACGGCTGATGTGCTTGAACCACCGACCTTGTGGTCCAAACCAACCTTGCAGTTTAGCACGTTAACCCACAACACCACACCAGCACTCCTGAAGACTTTACTGGTGGTGGTGGTTCCAACTTATAGTGACCTTATTATATATGGTTTCCAAGCTGTAAATCTTTACGGGAGCAGGAAGTTTCATCTTTCTCCTATGGAACCACTGGTAGTTTTGCAGTCCGACTCGTAACCACTATGTTATGAGACTTCCTAGCCATCACATTGTTGTTGTTGTTAAGTGCCTTCGAGTAGGTTCCGACCCATAGCAACCTTGTATAGGGTTTCCAAGGAGCAGCTGGTGAGCTTGAACTGCCAACCTTGCAGTTCATACAGCTTTGCAATCTGATGCATTAATCCACAGCGCCACACCAGGACTCCCTGCCATCATTATTAGGGGTGAGTTAATTAAATGTTTGATGGAATAAAGCAGGCTCAGTTTTAAGTTGATCATTCATATAGCCTGTGAATGATGTTATAAATTTTGGCAGATAAAAGATTCCCCACCCATTATATAGGGTTTTCAAGGAGCATCTGGTGGGTTTGAACCACCAACCTTGCAATTAGCAGTCCAGTACTTATCCTGCGGCACCATACCAGGCCTCTATAAAGAGTCCTTAATTGCTCATGGGTTGGCCTCGTCAGGGGAACATAACCTCCTGGAGGGCAGGCACTGTGCTGGGTCACCTCAGGACCCCCATAGCTGGTGCTCAGACAATGCTTTTAGAATAGCAGAAGCACCCGTGTGAAAGGAGAGGGAGAGGAGAAAATGAGGACATGCGGGAACCCAGAAAGCATCTGGCTGTCAAGAAGGCTGCCTTCACAATTAAGAGCAATTGGAAACATGACAGGGAAGTCCCCAAAATGTGTGGTATGACATCCCTGCTCATAGTCCCCTGCTTCTCCAGGAACCCTGGTGGAACCTGAAGTCCACTTTCTCCCTGAGGTGATCTACTGAGGTGATCAGAGATGGAGAGGAGGGAGGGAAGCCTGTCTGCTCTGGATTGGGAAGTAGGGCATACCACTCCCTGAGGAGCCCTGGGGGAGCTGGTGAGGGACAGCAGAGGGCTAGGGCTCACTGAGGGAAGATGGCAAGGGTCCACAGTGGCAGCTAAGGTGCTGCCTGTGGCCCAAGCAGGCCCTGGGCAGAACCTCCCAGAATGTGGCGTTCCTGGGGCTGTGGGCATTTGTCTCACTAAGAGAATTTTATCTTTCTGGGAGAAACATCAGACAGAGCCTTTTCATAAACGACTTCCTGTGGGGTAGTCATCTCCATCCCTATCTTACAGATGAAGAAACTGAAGCAAATAAATGGTAAAGAACTTGCCCAAGGTCCTATGGCTAATAAGGTCTGCAGACCTCTGAAACTCTTGTTTGCCCCACACTTTCCCAGGAGGAAAACCAGCGGCCGAGAATGGAGTCCAGACACAGAGGATGAAAGTTAGAAGGAGCCTCCGGTTCCATGTAGAGAAACTGAGGTGTGCAGAGCTCAGGGGATTCAGCCAACATCTTCAGTTGGTCAGGAAAAGAGACCCAGCCAGGTTATATAACTCAATCTGTCTCTAAATAGTTTACATGTTTCTCCCATACTCTCAATATCTTCTCTGCTGGCGCTCAGTCCCTTTGCTGTTCCTAGGACGACCTTGAACAGAATTGACTAAATTAGCCCCAAATAAAGTATCCAGAGTGCTTGACTGAGAGTCTCCAGAACAACCAGAATACAAACCTTTTCTACTTTGGACGCAGCCTGTCCTTTCATTTCCACACGTCCTCCTTGAGTCTAAAACAAGAAGATGCGGTTAGAACTTGGCCACTGTGCTTGGGACGTGGAGCTGCTGAGCTCTGATAACACTGTCTGGCCTGGTGAGTGAGCTGGGGCTTTGCACTGGCTGTGTCCTCTGCACTTGGCAGACACCAGGCTCCCAGGTAACTATTAGCTTAATGACCAGCTGGAAGACCATGGCACCAGAGGTGATACAGACCAGACGATGGTCAACGTTACCCAGAAGTGTTATCTGGAAGCAATCCACAAACACAGATTTCCTCATACCTTCTCTAAACAATTTGAATACAGGTCAGGAACAATGTATGTGCAATCCACAGTTACAAACTGTTGTTGTTAAGTGCATCGAGTTGGTTCTGACTCAGCAATTCTGTATAGGTTTTCCAAGGAGTGGCTAGTGAGTTTGAACTGCCGACCTTATGGTTCAAACTGACCTTGTGGTCCAACGCTTTATCCCATGGGGCCATATCAGGACTTCACCAATCCCCATAAAGCTCATACCATGGGCACCACTTTGTGGCATGCATCAAAATGCCATTATTATTACTGGATTATTATGTTAAAGATATTGTAGAGCATCTGTAAGTGTTTGTTTCATGTTTCCTATGCATAGGACTGTGCACTATATCCTACACACTGAGACAAACGTGTGACTAGCTCACCTTAGATATGAACCATACTTAACTGTTTTGACTTCTATATAAATTCTATACAAATTTGACTAAAAGGCAGATTTAGGAATAGAACTTATTTATAATCCGGGGACTGTCTACTGACCTCATTTGAACCACTGTGGGTTTTGCAGACCAACTTTCTGGCTCATGCTTGACAATGGATGGTTGTGGACAGTGCAAAGCACAAAGGCAGAAAATCTAAAGACTAAAACTCTCATTCACTGGGAGCTATGCAAACTCCAGCAAAGCCCTAGGTCTCTACTGCAACATATGGAGTAATTCTATATAGCTAATTTATTGAGCATGTACTGTGTCTAGGCCAAGCTTTCCATGTATTAACTGAGTTCATCCTTACAATTGCCCAAGAAGTAGGTACTAGATAATGATCACCATTTCATGCATGAGGAAACTGAGACAGGAACGGAGAAGAGATGAATCGAAGATTGCGGCAGAGCCAGGCTCACCCTGGTATCACCCACGATGCTCTACGGCCCAAGGTGAATCTGAGATTCAAAATGTTTCTACAGATATTCCACGGTGGGCATTCTCATGAACCTTTTTACTGTGCTCACGATTCAAGGCATCCATTACATCAAAGTTTCCTGAGAAGGCTCTTAAGTGGAGATGGCTCTTCATAAGTTATGTCCCAGGATGAAATGGTGAAATACTGTGTGCGTTTTTTCTTTCTAGCCTTCTTGAAAATCCCATAAGCCCCCAAAGTGGAAAACTCTACTCTGTAACAAGAACCTAACCACCACCCCCAGTTTTACCATGCTGAAGCAACAACTATGAACATTTAGAATACTTCTAGTCCTTTTGCATGTGCATATTTTGAAATCGTCAAGACCACACAAGACGCACAAGTTTATAACCAGCTTTTTTCACTTAACTTTGTATGGTAAGTATTCCCCCATCATTATCTACTTTTAACAAATACAATTTTAATAATGGCATGCTATTTCATTGTTTGAATATACTTTAATTCTGCGAATCCCTCTATTGTTGGTTAGTTAAATCATGCACAATTTTTCTTTCATTATAGACGATACTGAGATTAACAGCCTTGTACAGGAAGACTGTTTATATATCAGATTATCCCCTTTAGAATCAGTTCCTAGAATAGAAACTTCTGAAACAACAAAATGTAGTTTGTAAGGTTGTTAGTATGAGCACATGTCCTCAAAGAGTTTCCAAGAAAAAGCAAATTCATCTCTGCTCCCATAAGCACAGCCAGGCTCATTAAGCACCAATTTCTCAGAGAAAAGGATACGAAAGGATTTAAGGAAAATCAACCCAGTTTCTTCAACAAATAAGTGGCAAAAAGGTCAAAAAAAAAAAAAAAGGTGAAGGCAAACATAGATTAAAAGAATTAAGAGACATAACAACCCAAATAGAATTGGTTGTTCTTGTTTAGATTCAAACAAACTGTAGCAAGGTGTTTTTAAAAAGCTACCAGGGTATTAGAGGATGTGAAGAACAGAAAACAAAGTTGTTGCCATCAAGTCAATTCCAACTCCTAGTGACCTTCTATGATAGAACACAACTGCATCATGCGGGTTCCATGGCTGTAAATCTTTATGGAAGCAGATTGCCACATCTTTCTTCCAAGGAGCAGCTGGTGGGTTTGAACTGACAACCTTTAGATTAGTAGTTGAGCTCTTAACTACTGCACCACCAGGGCTCCCTTGATTTGAGGGCACCATTGTGAATGACACCACAGGGAGGAAAGGTCCCAGATCAATCTATTAGCAACATATGAAAAAAATGATCAACATATCATCAGTTTGAGATTTATTTTAAGTGATTCTAGTCTTCCTCTTTATTCTAAAAAAAAATAATAATTGGTAGGTAGAACAAATGAAGCAAGATTGACACAATTTTGATAATTATTCAAAGTAAGTGATGGGTGTATGTGGGTATATTATACAGCTCCAAGTCCTTTCGTGTATGTTTTTAAATTTCCATAATACAGTAAGTTGACAAGGAGAACCGGGGCTCTCTAAAGATACTTTGCCAGCCACCTCTGCGTCACTAGGGGAGACTTAGTCTTAGTGTTTTGCATAAACGTGTATCTAAGCCTTGGAAACTCTATACAGGGTAGCTATGAGTTGGAACTGATTCAACGGCACTTAACAACACCACCAACTGTGGGGAGAGGAGCAGAAAAGAAAGGGGACCTTAGTTTAGGGTACCACAGTGAGTGCACTGGAGGCCACAGCCACAGGGCTAGCCACTGAACCCCCTGGGAGCCTGATCCCCAGAACCAGTGTGTCACCTGACTGGTCTGGGATGCGACTCAGACCTCAGCTATTTCAAGCTTCCCAGAGGTCAATAATGTGCAGCCCGGGTTCAAAAGCAGGGCTTTTGTCTCTCTCCCTCCCATAGATGATGACACGGAGGCTCAGGAAACACCCTGAGTGAGTGGCACCCCAGAAATTGGAACCTCAGCTTCCTGGCTGTAGCCACATCATGACGACATCAGAGGTGAAGCTCAGGAGTACCAGCTCTGCGGCCAGGCTGCCTGCGCTCCAATCCCGGCTCTGACCCTTGGAGGAGTGCACCAGTGGGCAGATTACATTATCTCCATTGGTTTCCCTTCCTTCACCTGTCACATGGAGATCCTTCACCTCACACCAGAGAGCAGGGTGTGACCAAATCAGAGAAATCTGGAGCACCGAGTGCTTAAGAAATGCCAGCTCACAGACAGTTTGTTTTCTGTCCCACTTTGACTGTGACTTCCTTGGGGACAGGAACTAGGTCATGTTCATCTAGCCCCAGGTCTGGACTGAAGACCCTGAGTTGAAGCCCCTCTTTGTGAATTTCTCGGTGACAAGAACTAGGTCATGTGCAATTCTGTCTCCAAGTATCTTGACTGAAAGTCGTGAGTTCATGTGCATCAAATCAATGCACAGACAGTTCTAAATAACAAGACCATCAAAAATGGAATCGGCACAATGTGTGATGACCACTGGCTACTGGGGGAGGCCCTTGAGCAATGAGCACTCAGGAATCTTGCTCTCCGACCTCCTGTCCCGTGGGCTCTTCCCTCACTGGTCAAGCCTGGACCCCGTGGCCAACCACATGTCAATAGCTCAAGTCATGACTTTCAAAAAATATGTGACCATGTGTTACTTAGGGGCCTGGTGGGCCCTAGCTGGTCACCAATGGAATATTTTCCTTTAAAAACAGTCACATTTTCCTGGGCCCAGAGTCAGTGACGTGGCCATAGAGGACTCAAGTGGAGAATGGAGCTGCTGGCTGATGGGAAGAGAGGGCATGTGCACAAGAATACCCACACTTGCAGATGTGGGACTGGATGACTGGATGATCAGAGCTCAACCAGGAGAAGAAGGAAGGGGGGACGGGAAGAAGATTGAGCTGATCCAAGCTGATGAACTTGACCTATGCATACGAATGCAGTGACACAAAAGAGGCGATAAATCCTTACAGCAAGAAACATTCCCACCCCCTCCACACACAGAGTAGACAGAGAGGGGCAACTTGGACATTGGATACCCAAATGGGGAGGGAGGGACTACAAAGGCAAGAAGCAACTGGCTTACAAGCCTTCAAGAGGGAACCTAGAGCTAGGGGGCATGGAGGAAGGCAGAATCACCAGTGAGTACTATCCAATTTGTCTAGGTGGAGCTGATGAAATGAAATGCAGATGGGTAACGTGCAATACTGTAGTGAATAATGGTTATCAAGACGGATTGTGAGTGTTGGAAATGCAAGGGTAGATGTTTTGTAGCAAGGAAGAGAGCGATTATTTCTCCAGTCTAGGAGCGGAGGTCTCTGGGACCACCAAAGGATAAGAGCCGAGAACGGGACCCCACCCAGAGAACCGGGGATGCCTGAGATGGAGACAGAGATGATGACAAGGAGGGATGAAGCGGCTGGGGACTTTGGATCCAGAGAGGGAGAGGAACTGTGGGCCAAAGACTGAGGGGGGAGGGTGGAAGGTAAAGCACGGGCTTCTAGGATATGCCCTTTGGTAGGAAGATGAGGCATGGAGGGGATTGGAACCATGGCAATGTAATGATATACAATGGAATGAATATGGAACTGAGGTTCTCTCATGGAAACTATCATATAATTCACAATAAAACATTAAAAAAAAAAAAAAGTCACATTTGAAAAGCCTTTCATTCCCTAATCCCCTCTGAGCACCAGTTCTGAGTTTCTTACCTCTGAAAGACAGAGTTGGGAAACTTCATGTGGTAACCTGTGTGTGTACAGAGCTTTCCAAAGTGCATTCTGCAACCTCACTTCATAGCTGCCCTCTTGGGGAAACTGAAGCCCAGGGCAGTGAAAAGATGTGGTTCAAGGCATTCAGCTGCAGCCCAGAATCAGAGAAACTCATGTTGAGTGGCCACCTCTCTCCACATCCCCACTATGATGCCTGCCAAGCCCCGGCTGTTTTCACACGCATGGGGTGGGAATTGCAGGACATTTCAGGTGGGTCTGACATTTCTGGACAGTCTTCCTGCTGGAAAGGTCTTATTCCAATTAAAGAGGTGGGAGTATAGGACATGGAGCGAGGTCTCCTTATTTCTACTTCTTGGTTTTTCCTCTACACATTGTAATTTCTTTGAGGCCCAGATTCAACACTTTGCAAGTCAAAATGAAAGTCCACCTCTTAGAAGGCAGGGGCAGGTCTCACCCACAATTCTAGCCTTTCTTTCTCTCACTTACCGGAGTGATGTAAAGACTTTCAGGAGTCACTGTAGGTACAGGGAGTGGGGGCCCGCCAGGGGGAGCACTGCTGGACTCTTCTCCCCAGGTGCTGGCAAGGGGCTCCTCGGTTGCTGATGATAAATCTTCATTGCCAAGACCCTGGAAAGAAGACCAACACCAGGAATCGGTCACCTTACCCACAAAGCAATTTGTGCGTGGCTGCCAAGCCCAAATCCAAACCGATTCTGACTCGTAGCTGCCAGAGACTTTAAGAAAGTGTTATTTCTATGACACTAGCCCAATTTCAAAACACATCTTAGCTACAACACTGTCACCCCCAACACAGTCACAGACTCAGCTGAAATACCCATCCACTCCAAGACTCACTTCCCACACTCAGGACTGGGGAGCTCATAGCGTCACCAGTAGCCCCTTCTGGTATTGAGCCACTCTGCCTTTGGGAAGTTTTTCTGGGATGAAAAACCAACTCCTGATTTCCTCTGTCCATTGCATCCTGCTGTCCTCTGAATGGGGCCTACCCACCTACATACCCAACACACAGCTAAGCATTATCTGCCTCTGGGAAGGCCAGCAGCTTCTCCGTCCTGATTCCAGCCTTGTCCATCCTGTGGGTCAGGCTGAGGCAGAGAGGCCACTGGGTGGCACTTACCGTAGCGTCCCCTCCTCTAGGGGTCGCTGTGGGTGTGAGGAGGGCCAGGCTTTCCGTGGGGACCCTGCTGACCTCCTCTTCCTCCTCGGCCGTGCTGAGTAGTAGTACTTCTGCTGCTGTGGTCCCACTTCCTTCATCGTTTGGACCCTGAAACAACACTGACATGGGGACCGTGCCACTTCACCCACACCCCTGGGGCAGGGCCTCCAGGTAGCTGGTGTGCGTCTTCATAGCTCCCCTTCCACTGTTCATCTCAGACCACATCTCAGTCCCACAGCCCAGAGTTCAAATGCACTTCTCAGCCAAGAGCTCATCTGCCTTGGTTTGCACAGCTCCAGGAGCTAGGGGCTCTCCACATGCATAGGCAACCTTTCCACTCAGACAGCTGCTGGCCCAGGTCTGCTTCTATTAAGCTAAGACTTGGTGGAACTGGGGCCTGGCTTTCTCACTCTGAGCAGTGCTGTGCCTTTGAAGAAGGAGGTGGGCAGGGCAGAAGGATGAGGGGAAGAAGGAAGAAGAGGAGCAAGACGAAGAGGAGGTGACGGAGGGAGAGAATGAAGAAGAAGAAGAGGGGCTGGAGGAAGAAGAAAGCAATGAAGACCAAGGCAATGGGGAAGACAATGACAGGGACCACTTTACTACTGAAACAACCATACAACTGCCAAGTGGCCTGCAGAGCACTGCAACCTGAGCCCTCCCACTGCAAAGTAGCCCTGGATGGATATTAGGCCAGAAGAAGTGTCAATGACCCAAAGGCCAGGGCTCCTCTGTTCTCTCACTCAGCAAATATTCACTGAGTGCCTGCCGTTTGCCAGGAATGAAGGCAGTGGCTGCACCGAGCCAAGACTCAACCTCCCAGCCCTCGAAGCTCCTTACTGGAGTAGTCTCATCTCCCAGGTTCTTGGTGGATGTGAAGGGGGTTGGGCCCTGGGTGGGCACACTGTCAGCCTCTGCTTCCCCAGCACTGCTGATAGGCACCTCGGACTCCTCTGCTGTTACTACGGTTACTGCTAAACTTTCTTCATTATCTGAACCCTGGAAAGAAAGACATCAGGAGGGACCACATCATCATTAGACTCAACAGTAACTCTGCCCCATGTTCAGTGGGACATCAGGCAGAAAGGGGGACTCCCAGACACAATGCTGGGTGTGGTCCTTCTCCAGCATCCCCCCAGAGTGGCTCCCCCAGCTCCTGACCCGGAGCCCTGGGAACACACCAGCAAACCCTTCAACTCCCACCCACACTCTGGTTGCAGGGGCCTCTCCTGAGTGTCCAGGGCTTTGTGCAGGACTGAATCCAGGTGCTTGGACTTGGTAGCTCTCTTGTTGGACTTGTCTGTACCCACTGACCACTTCCCCACCACACTCTCCCTGGCCCAGAGCAGTATGGCTTCTATCCTTCCCACATGTCTAAAATTGCTGTCCCCCAGGACACTGGTAGCCAAGTTTACAAATCCTGGACTCACTGGTACTTTAGCAGCATTTATACTGTTGACCTCACCTTTTGTTGTTAGGTGTTGCTGAGTCAATTTTGACTCATAGCGACCACATGCAGCAGAGCAGAACTGCTGAGCGCTCAGAGCAGGATTTTCTAGGATGTAATCTTCGTAGGAGCAGAAAGCCACATCTTTCTTCAGTGGAGCCACTGGATGGGCTCAAACTGCCAACTTTTTCATTAGCAGCCAAGTTCTTAACTGTTGCACCACCAGAGCCCTATTATAAGCTAACTCCATCCCTCTCCCAGATGGCAGACATGACTCCTCAACAGTCACGGTGATCTTTCTAACATTTGTCCTTGTTCAGTAGACCTTGTTTCTGTTGTTAGTGCCACTGAGTCGACTCCAACTCATAACGACCCTGTATAGGGTTTCCGAGGAGCAGCTGGTGGGTTTGAACTGCTGACCTTATGGTTCGCAGTCCAATGCTGATCTGATGGGACCAGACCAGGAGTACTTAGTGGCTCCCATTTCTGCAGAACACTTCCAGGCTCCTTGCCATGGCCTCCAAGGGCTCTCCAGCATCATCTCTCCCTGTCCCTGGCTCACACACAGTGCTAAGGGCGTGGTGAAGGTCTATGGGTCTTCTCAGAGTCATCTTTAAGCCCATAGGCCTTTGCTTCTGCTGGCCCACTTGTCTCTCACCCCCCACCCTGAAGCGCCTCCTTCTGTGACATCCCCTTCTCTGTCCCCAAGGCTGGGTCCAGGGGCTGCTTTTCTGTGCTCCCAGAGTATCCTGTGCCGCTCTTCATGCCCATGTACAACTCTGACCTCAGGAACCTTGTCTAATTTACTGGACATTTACTGTTCATCTCTGGGGATTGCTTGACGGAAGCCTGTGCCTGCTTCAAGTCGAGAGTTACCCCCACACCATGGAGAGAGAGGACATGGAGTGTGCAGTCGGCTACTTACTGAAGTGACCCACTCCCCGGGCTTCTCGGTGGACAGGGAGAGGGCCAGCCCCTCAGTGGGCACACTACCAGCCTCTGTTTCCAAGGTAGTGTTGACGGGCTCCTCGGTCTCCCCAGCTGCTGCTGTTGCTGCTAAACCTTCTTCAGTATGAGGCCCCTGAAAACAAAGCCATCATGAGAGAGCATGTTGTTGAGCCCTGACTGGCGTGTCTCTGCTGGGGAGAACAGCTGTCTGGGTTCCTCTAGCAACTGGCGCATGTGTACTTCCTTTTGCTCAGAGCACTTTGATTTCTGTGACCTGCCTGTAGCCTCACTAGAGTCCAGAATCTCACAGGGATAGGCCATTGACATCAACCTCTGTCTGCACAGTGATGGGGAGCTTGTGTCACCTGTCTCCCTGAAGCAGGACACTTCTACCAAACATTCTTCTCCTCTAAGGGCCCAAGCAGACTTCTAAAAGCAGGTCAAACATGCTTACCCAGGACAGTGTTTTGGAGATGGGCAGGTGGCAATCCCACCCTCCTCAGCCCTCTCCAGACAGAAACTCTGCCTCCTCTCTTTCCTATGATTCAGTGTCCCCTTAAAGATGCACAGACAGATGTTCTCATGGTTCCATGGTGGTGGCTATGTGCCACTAAATCAGTCTGACTCATAGTGAGAACTATACAGGGTTTCCAAGGCTACAAATCTCGTATGGGAGCAGAAACTCTCATCTTTCTCCTGCAGAGTGCATGGTGAAATCTTCCTCCCGTGGAATGGCTGGTAGTTTCGAACTGCTGACCTTGAGGTTAGCAGCTTAACTCGTAACCACTAATATTGCAAGTCAAGGCCTGCATTTTTTCTTCAGTTCTTTCACCTGGATAAATTCTGAGTATGTTCTTCCCTTTTGGTTTTCTAACTCCAGGTCTTTGCCCATTTCCTTATAATACTTGACTTTGCCTTCTTGATCTGTTCTTTGAAATTTTCTCTTCAACTCTTCTACCTCCTCACTTCTTCCTTTTGCTTTAGTATTGCTACACTGGAGAGCAAGTTTCAGAATATCTTCTGACATCCATTTTAGTCTTTTCCTTCTTTCTTGTCTTCTTAAAAACCATTTCCTTTCTTTATGTATGATGTTCTTGAAGTCATCCCACAACTCATTAGAGTCTACTGCACCAAATCTGTTCTTGAGATTATTTCTAAATTTAGGTGGAATATGTTCAGAGTCATATTTTGGCTCTCCTAGACTTGTTTTAATTTTCTTCAGCTTCAGCCTGAACTTTGCATATGAGCAATTGGTGGTCTGTCCCACAGTCTGCCCCTGACCTTCTTTTGGCTGGTGATATGGAGCTTTTCCACCCTCTCTTCCCACAGATATAGACAATTTGATTTCTGTGTATTCCATCCGGTGAGGTCCATGCGTATAGTTGTCTTTTATGTTGTTTAAAAAAGGTATTTGCAATGAATAAATCATACAAAATTCCAACATTCAATCTCCAGCATCATTTCTGCAACATTTCTACATATTTTCCAACTGCGGATCCTTCCTCTTAGTTTCCAAATTTCACCTTTCAATCACCAGTAATTATCACTGCATCTTGATTGCATGTTTGATCAATTTCAGACTGAAGAAGTTGGTAAATTCTTCAATTTCATCGCTACTGGCTTCAGTGTTTGGTGGTTTTCCTTCTTGTTGTTAAGTGCCTCAAGTCAGTTCTGATTCATATCTACTCTGTATAGGGTTTCCAAGGAGCACCTGGTGAGCTTGAACTGCCAACCTTGCTGTTAGCAGTCTAATGCTTACCCTACAGCACCACACCAGGACTCCTGTTTTCCTTATGCTGTTGTTGTAAGTGCTTTCGACTAAGTTCCGATGCATAGCAACCCTGTAAGGGTTTCCAAGGAGTGGCCAGTGAGCGTGAACCTCTGACCTTGCAGTTCAAGCTGACTTTGCAGTCCAGCACATTAACCTACAGTGCCACACCAGGACCACGGATATTATCCTCTCACAGAAAACATTGTACTTCAAGATAGATCTTGAAATGTTCTTTTTGATGATGAATGCAACACTATTCCTCTTCAATTTGTCATTCCTGACATAGTAAACTATATGATTGTCACATTCAAAAGAAGATGGAAGAAACGCACAGTCACTGTATCCAAAACAAATGGTTGATGTTCAACTATTTCAAAAGGTTGCATATGATCAAGAGCCAATGGTACTGAAGGAAGAAGTCCAATATGCACTGAAGGCACTGGCAAAGAACAAGGCTTCAGGAATTGGTGGAATACAAATTGAAATCTTTCAACAAACTGATACAGCACTGGAGGTGCTCACTCATCTATACCAAGAAATTTGGAAGACAGCTACCTGTCCAAACTGATTGGAAGAAATCCATAATTTTGTTCATTCCAAAGAGAGGTGTCCTATGGAATGTGGAAATCATTGGACAATATTATAATATTGTTGCTGCTGCTGTTGTTGTTGTTAAGTGCCGTCAAGTCGGTTCCAACTCATAGTGACCCTGTATAGAGTTTCCAAAGAGTAGCTGGTGAGCTTGAACCTACGACCTTGCAGTTCAACCCAAACTTGCTGTCTAGCGCATTAGCCTGCAACACCACATTACACACAAGTAAAATTTTGCTAAAGATAATTCAAAAATGGCCTTAACAGTACATTTACTGAGAGCTATCAGAGATTCAAGCCGGATTTAGATGAGGATGTGGAACAAGGCACATCACTGCTGACATCGACTGGATCTTGGCAGATAGCAGAGAAAACCAGAAAAATGTTTACTTGTGCTTTATTGACTATGCAAAGACTTTTGACTGTGTGGATCATGATAAGCTATGGATACCATCGGGAAGAATGGATATCCCAGAACATTTAACTGTGTTTCTTAGGAACCTATACATAGACCACGAGGCAATTGTTAGAACTAAACAAGGGGACACTGAATGGTTTAAAATCAGGAAAGGTGTGCGCCAGGGTTATATTTTTTCACTATATTTATTCAATCTGTATGCTGAGCACATAATACAAGAAGCTGGATTATCTCAAGAAGAATGTAGTGTCAAGATTGGTGGAAGACTCATTAACAATCTGTGATATGCAGATGATTCAACCTGGCTTGCTGAAAATGAAGAGAAATTAAAATACTGATTAAGATCAAAGACTACAACCTTCAGTACGGGTTGTACCTCAGTGCAAAGAAAACAAAAATTCTCATCATTAGACCAATAATTTACATCATGATAAATGGATAAAACATGGAGGTTGTCAAAGATTTTGCTTGGCTCTACTATCAACACTCATGGAAGTATCAGTCAAAAATTAAAGGGCGTATTGCATCAGGTAGATGTGCTGCACAAGACCTCTTCAAAGTGTTCAAGAGCAAAGATATTAGTTTAAGGACTAAGGTGTGCCTGACCCAACCCATGGTATTTTCAACAGCCTCATATGTGTGTGAAAGTTGGACAATGAATAAGGAAGGAAGACCATAGAAGAATTGATGCTTCTGAGTTTTGGTGTTGGAGAAGAATATTAAAAGTACTATGGACTAGCTGATGTGAAGTGAGAGGAGATGCACAAGAATACCTAAACTTGTAGGTAATATCCATATGACCTAGCATGATGGCCTGATGATCAGAATTCAACTAGAGGAAGATTTAAAAAAAATTTTTTAATAAAGGAAATCAGGGTAAATTGCTACAATTTTATGAATTTGACCTATACTTAAGGATGTAGTAGCTCAAAATACCAACTGAGAGAGAAGGAGTCTTTACTCAAGCATCAATCCTATCCTCTCTATATTCAGGGTTGACAGGGACAGGCAATTTAGACAGTATCTACCTAAAATGGGAGGGTTATAAAGACACAAAGTGACTGGCTTACAAGTTTTTAAGAGGGAGTTTAGTTTCAGAGTGTGGAGGGGAGGGTGGAATCCCCACTGAATAGTTTTCATCTTGTCTAGATGGGTCTGGTAAAAGGAGATGGGGATATGATTCTTATGATTCAATAGTGAATTATTATTATCATGACTAATTACCATTGTCACAACGGTAAAGGCAGAAGTTTTGTTAACAAAAAGGGGAGAGTAACTAATCTTACAGTCCAGGAACAGAGGACCCTAGGACCATCAAGGGAGAAGAGCACAAGCGGAATGCGAGACCTTATCCAGAGAAGAAACGATACCAGAGATGGAGGCAAAGATGAGGGCATAGAGAGATAGAGCAGCTGAGGACTCTAGACTCATGGAAGAAGAAATACTGTTTGCTGGTGGCCAGGAGACAGGCTTTCAGAACGTGCCCTTTCGTTGCTTAAATGATTATAGATTCCTGAGTGCTTTTGTGTATATCCCCAAAACAAACAAAACAAAAGAGAGGGAAGAGAAGCAAATAATGTTGAATGAAGACGCACAGAGGCAACTGTAATCTTTGCAATGAAATGATGAGTGTAAAACTGATGTTCTCCCATGTAAACTATCACTCAACTCACAATTAAAAAAAAAAAAAGTCCATAGATTTTCAGAAAAACAAACAAATCTGTTCTGAAAGAAGTATATCAGAATGTTCTTTAGAAACCAGGATGGCGAGACTATGTCTCTCATATTTTGGACATATGATCAGGTGGGACTAATCCCCAGAGAAGGACATCATCTTTGGTACAGCGAAGGGTCAGTGAAAAATAGGCAGACCTCCAACAAGATGGGTTGGCACGTGGCGGCAGCAATGGGCTGAAGCGTAACCATTGTGAGGATGGCACAGAACCAAGCAGGACTTTGTTCTGTAATGCACAGTGTTGTTATGAGTCAGATGGACTCAATGGCACCTACCAACAGGGACTGGCATCTGACTCTCTCCAGGGAAAGATAAAAGGCAAAACGCAGGAAGCCACTTAGATCCAGAGCAAAGAAGGAGCGATGGGTCTGCCTTGCAGTTTCTTTATTGGGATGGATGGGACAAGACTCCTCCGAAGGGAGCGGCTAAGGACATCTTGAAACAAACTTTAACGAAAATGACCATCTAGCCAAAGTCTAGTTGGATTTTTCAAACATGACCAACAGTGGGGTGGGAACCCAGGCAGAAGTCACAAGCTCTGCAATGGAACTATTATCCTAGATCCCTGCAGGAGGGCTTCCAAGGAGTCACAAAAACCCCATGAGAGAAAATTACAGCAAGGAACCAGATCACAATTTCACGAGCCAGGTAAAACTGTGCTTCTTTCCCCGGTCCTTTCTCTGGTGCACAAGCCCCTGAACATGTTAAAAGCTGCTGCTAGGGGTGGGGGTGGGAGGTGGGTGGATGAACGGAAGAAGAGAAAGAAGAAAGGGATCAGAGAGGAAGCCGCTAACCACCTTCCTCGGTGCAGGTTCCTGGCCTCTGTTGGCCTGCATGAGGGAAGGAAGAGCTATATTTGTGTTTTTGTTGAATTTATGATATTTTACTGGACGTGGCTGGACTTTTTAAACACTTGTGAAAATAGACTGTCTTCTGGAGAGCTAGGAGACTGAGTTTCCATCACGGGACAAGGAAAGAAAGAGCTGACACTCTGGGTTGTTAGCAAGGGCCATTGTGACAAAAGCAAACCTGCTTGAAGTTTGCAACCCACTGTGTCCAGCATTTCAGAGACTGGCTTTGTAGGAGTCAAAACCCACTAGCAAAGAGCAGGCACACTTTCGGCTAATTTGGTTCTGGATTGAAGGGGCTTAAAGGACTGAAGGGAGTCCTGGTGTGGCACTGAGGGCTAATACTCGGGACTGAAAAGCCACTTTGAACCACAAGGTAGGCAGTTCGAGCTCACCAGCTGCTCCTTGGAGATCCAATACAGAGTCGCTATGGGTCGGAACCAACTTGATGGCACTTAACAACAACTAAAGGGCTGGAGAAGATGCTCTATCTTCACAATAGGGCGGAGGGAGTGGTTACCTGGGAGAGCAGAGATATAAGGTCGAGCTGTATCTCCTCCCTGGGTCCGGGACTCGCACTGTCTCTGTACCATGAGGAAGGAGGCATCCTCCATGCCTGGCACTAAAACCCTTCTGGTTCTCTTTTGTAAAGTGCCGTCGAGTCGATTCTGACTCATAGTGACCCTGTATAGGGTTTCCAAGGAGTGGCTGGTAAGTTTGAACTGCTTACCTTGCAGTTCAGATCGACTTGCAGTCCAGTGCTTATCCTACAGCACCACACCAGGACTCCTCTTGGTTCTCTAGATACCCAGTAAAATTCACCACCCGGTTTGAAATAAGTCGACACATTTACCACTGATTTAGTGAATGAAATTCACCATTTACTTACCTTTTCTTTCACGACACCAAGGAAGGCCCCATCACCTGAACCATTGTCTGCTATGGGGCCACCGTCAACAGTGGGAACCCCATCCAGTGTGTCATTCAGGATCTCCCCAGACCCTACAAGGAGAAGACATTTTCTAGTTAGTAGCTACAATTTGAATTATTGAAAAAGAATATGTATCTCATTACGTACAGGCTTGGAAACATGTCCACTATATAGGATTAGAAGGGGGTGGGGCATAAAAACAATGTAAAAATGTAGCATTGTTGGTGAGTCAGATCGTGGGCTCTGGCCTCAACTTTGGGGCTTAAATCCCACTTTGCTACTTAAGAGGAACATGCTCTGTGGCAGTCGCTTAACCAGTGCCTCAGGAAAGGGGATAATAATCACTCCTACCCCACAGGGTTGTGATGTGTTATAAGAATTAAACAGGGAAATACAGAAAAAATATGGAAGACAGTTCCTGGAATGTAGCAAGTAACCGATGAATGTTAATTAACTATGTTGTTGTTGTTATGTGCCGTGGAGTCGGTTCTGACTCATAGTGACCCTGTACAGGGTTTCCAAGGCTGTAAATCTTTACAGGAGCAGAAAGCCTCATCTTTCTCCCTCAAAACAGCTGGTAGTTTCGAACTGCTGACCGTGAGATTAGCAGCCCAATTCGTAACCACTACGCTACCAGAATGCCTTTAATTAACTGTATTACTCCTTATTTATCAACTATCTCATTATCCAACACTTCACGTTTATGACAATGGTAAAAAATCTACTAGCTTACTATTTTGTACATTAATGACATATCACTCCATCCTCTACAGACTAGGAGTGGAGGAAGTAGAAGAAACAATACCTTTTGGATCTGACAATTTTGTATTGATTGAATGTTTCCTACCAGCACATGTATGTTTTTCAACTTAACAAACTAATGGAGTCCTAAAGCAATGACAAAGCAATGACATGAACATAATTGCATGCCTGTTGGGAGCTAGGCCTTGGGCTAAGCCTGTTCCGTGCCCTCTCTTATTGAATCCTCCCACTAGGAAATCCGTCCCACTTGGAAGGACCCATCCCACCACCTGGCTGCCAATAGGGCTGAGTCAGGATGGGAACCAGATGCAACATTTGTGAGGATGGCATTGGACCAGGCAGTGTTTCCTTCTGTTGTGCCATAGGGTCACTGTGAGTTGGAGCCGACTCAAAGGCACCTAACAACAACAGGAAGGATGGGAACCCACGCTTTCAACCACCACCCTGTCACCACATGACATGCGTGTCCCACTCTGATCTGCACGTTCACACATTGTTACTATTAACCCCATTTTGCAGAGGGGGAATGAGGTTCCACAAAGGAGCTCTGGTAGCGTAGTGGTTACGAATCGGGCTGCGAACCTTAAGGTCAGTGGTTTGAAACTACCAGCTGCTCCGCGGGAGAAAGATGAGGCTTTCTACTCCCGTAAAGATTTACACCCCTTGGAAACCCTGTACTGGGTCGCTATGGGTCGGAACCGACTCGATGGCACTTAACAACAACAAGAGTCAGTAGTTGGGAGGGGCACTGAAGCCAGGTCAGCCTGTTCCGATTCTGAGCCCTTTCCATGTATGCTGGGCTCATGCATGTCCCACAGTAAGAACAACGTCCTTGTTGTTAAGTGCCATTGAGTCGATTCCGACCTATACCGACCCTGTATAGGGTTTCCAAGGAGCAGCTGTTGAGCTTGAACCGCCAACCTTGCAGTTCAAACGGCTTTGTAGTCTGGCGCATTAACAAACTGTCTGTCCCTCACCATCCTCTCTCATCCTCTGTTCTGACCTCTGGAAGAGGCAGCGCAAGCAGCCGGCAGGACCCTGGCCTCTGTGTCCCCTTGTTAGCCTGGAAGGGGAGGGAGGGCGCGGCACATTGCCAGGGAAGCTTGGAGTAAAATCAGGGGCTTTCCCTAGCTAGAGGCCAGGCTTGGGCTCCGCCCCTTTTCCTTCACCATCTGGGCTGTTCACCCAGCATGAAGAAAGGGAACAATTTAGGAGCTCCATTGTTTCTGCTCCGCCTTTTATCTGACAGATAAAGACGCCTGGCTGATCCCAGCAGTGTTGGGGGCTGGATACCAGCGTGCTTTGGGAACTTCTTCCTTTGCATGTACCCCTCAGTCTAGGAGAGGCCCCATGACTTTTGACTGTCTTTTGGAGATCCTAATTCATCTCCTGGAAGAGCACACAATTTGGAAACCACTTCCACATCCAGGCCACCACCAGTCCTCTCATCAGGTCGGGAGCCAGACAGATAAGGAATATGAGATTTGGAAATGGGAAGCAGCTTGCCCCAGTCCAGGCGACCAATAGGTGGCTTAGCTGGGACTCCTCCCAAACCCCTTGTTATTGGCCCTGCAGTCTTTCCACAGCAAAACCCTGGCTCCTTGGATTTATGATGACTTTATTAAATTATTATAAATCTTCCTCCATTCAGTACTGTATACCTTCTCTCTCCCATGGCCTCCCAAGATTAGATTTTAAATAACATTCATTTTCTGATGGCAGAAAAAATTAATAGCATGTTTATTACGGAAAACTTGCAAAATACAGAAGTACAACAAAGCAAATAAAAACCACCCATAACCCTGCCATTCAGAGATAACTGCTTACATTTTGGTGTATCTTATTCTAATATGCACATACACACAAACATCATTCTCTAAAAACAAAAACAAAAACCCCAGCTGTGAAGTCAATTTTGACTCATGGTGACCCCATGTGTGTCAGAGTAGAACTGTACTCCCTAGGGTTTTCAATGACTGATTTTTTCAGAAGTAGATTTCCAGGTCTTTCTTCCTCACACTCTATGTTCTTGTGTGTCACTGAGTTGATTCTGACTCATGACCCTATAAGACGGAGCAAAGCTGACTCATAGAGTTTCTTAGGAGCTCTGGTAGTGTAGTGGTTACGAATCGGGCTGCGAACCTTAATATCCAGCAGTTCAAAACTACCAGCTGTTCTGCGGGAGAAAGATGAGGCTTTCTGCTCCCATAAAGATGTACAGCCTCGGAAAACCTGTACAGGGTGGCTATGGGTTGGAACCGACTCGATGGCACATGACAACAACAACAACCTTAAAAGGAGTACATCACCAGGTCATGGCTCTTTCAGAGCAGCTGGTGGGTTTGAACCACTGAACTTCCAATTAACAGCAGCATGTATGTTGTTGTAGTGAAGTGCCATCAAGTCAGTTCTAACTCATAGTGACCTTGTGTAGGGTTTCCAAGGAGTGGCTGGTGAATTTGAACTGCCATCCTTGTGGTTAGCAGTCCAGTGTTTATCCTATAACACCATACCAGAACTCTATAGATATAAACAACATATATAAAACTAGACTCATAGCAAATATACAGTTTTGAATTCTGTTTCCTTGGGGGGAATATATCATAATTAATACCATGAGGTCATTAAATATTCTTCTATATCATCCATTTTAGGAGTGCATATATTAATGAGTCCTGGTGTGGTGCTGTAGGATAATGTACTGAATCACAAGGTCTGTTTGAACTGCAAGGTCAGCGGTTCAAACCCACCAGTTGCTCCTTGGAAACCCTATACAGAGTCACTATAAGTTGGAACCAACTCAATGGTAATTAACAACAACATATGAATGAGATCAAATTTCCCCAGTCAATCACTACTGTGGGTGCTTTGGGTTACTTTGCTAACAGGAGCAGTGCTGCCCCTAAATCTGGTGTGGCTGTAACTCTGTCCCTCTGAGGAAAGGTCAAAAGCACAGGGTGACCTCGGGCCTTGAGCACATGGCTTCTGGGGAACAAAGTCTGATCTTGGACCCTTCCTTGAAAGTGGAGGAGCAAGGGGCAAAGGTGAGAGGCCTGGATGGGCAGCCAAAAGGCCAGTGTACCTGCCCAGGCCTGTGGGGTGACTTTAGCAGTCCCACCCCTCTCTAAGCATCAATTTCCCCATGTGTACCACTAAGGAACTTTGATGACCTGATCCTCCGCGAATCAGGCAGCTTATGGACGAAGCTAGAAAGAGTCAGGACTGTGGAGCCAACTCACTGGCTGTATGAAGTGTGGACACATCATGTAACCTTTCTGAATGATGCTTCTGGTAATGGTCGACTGGCAAAATTCTCGTTCCCATACAGGAGACCTGGGTTGGGTTTCCAGTCAAAACTCCTCAAGTACAGCCACCACTCTCTGTCGGGGGAAATGTGTGTGTTGCTCTGATCCTGAAGAAGTTTCAGTAGTGCTTCCAGACTAAGATTAGGAAGAAAGGCCTGACCGTCTACTTGTAGATATCAGTGAGTGAAATCCCTCTGAATGACATCAGTCAGCTCTCACTGTGCATGGGGCTACCGTGTACAGTAACAACCACCACCACATACCCTCGGTGAGCTACTTCTGTCACTGGAATGAAGATGACAGCAATTCCTTCCTTAAAGGGCTGAGGGGAACGTGAAATGAGATGCTGTATGTTACACACATGGCTCAGGCTGGACGACAGGACACTCAGTGAAAAGCCACTGCCTAGGAACGCACACCCCAGACTTGCCTTGCTCGGAGATGCTGTGCACAATAACGCTCAGGTTGGCGGCTTCCTCAGATACAGGTTCACCAGAAAGCTCTGCATCCTCAGAAGGAGGGAATGGAGTTGGAGGTGTGTTTATAGGTTCTACTTCTGCTTCTCCAGGCTGAAGGGTGGAAATGAGATCCGAAAGATTCAGTGGGCAGTAAAGCAGAAGAAAATGGCGGCAAAAACATGTGCTGATGAGACAAGAAAACCTAGACCCGCCTGTTGGTACCTAGGCAGTCATGGAGCCCGCTGGTGATGCTAGAGGTGGTTAATAAATTCTGTTCTGATCACAGCAAGATTCTGTGAATCTCAGCTGAGCTCTTTGAACACAGAGTCCACAGTCTGTGATCCCTACATCCCAGCTGGCCCCGATGGGAGGCTCAGTAAAGAGCTGTGAGATGAGGGAATGAGTCAGGGAGCACTCCGTGGAGTTGGTTCTGACTCACAGCGACCCATAGAGAGTTTCCAAGGAGCAGCTGGTGGGTTTGGACCATCTACCTTTTGGTTAGCAGCCCAGTGCATATCCTACACTGGCATACAAGGTCTCTATAACCTCTGTGTAAACCCATCCCAGGTGTGCACTAACCATGGACATGGAGATGGGTTCTTCCCAAGGAAACTTCATCATCGGCATAGCTTTTCCAAGGCCAGTCAATGCCAACCAACTTTAACAACTAGGGGAGAAAATTCAGCCAATTTTCTCACAGAGCATGTCTGGAAACTACAGCGGAATCTTGAGAAGGGCAACAAAGGTTGTCACATCACCCCAGACCCAGGATACAGGAAGCAGTTCAAGAGACCCAGGGCTGGGCAATACTCAAGTAATCTTATCACTTACTAGCTTGAGGGACTGAGCTGAGCAGTGAGTGGAAGGACCCTCCTGACCATTGTTGAACTTGTGCTGTGAGCAAGAAATATAACTTTGTCTTGTTAAGACAGTAAGATTTCAGGGTTAGTTTGTTACTGCAGTATAACCTACCCATTCTGACTAATCATAGCAAATGATTTCTTTAATGTCAGAATTTAGCATACAGTGACTCACAGCGAGGATGCTTAGGGCTTAAGGGTTCCGTTCTTACAGTCAGAGATGGATCTTATGTTGGACAAGTCATGTAACCTCATTGGGTTTCACTTTCTTCCCATAACATGGGGACAATAATAACTACTCACAGGGTAGAAAGTGCCTGGAAGTACTCAGCACAATACCTGAACCCCCAAAATGGTAGCTTTAATTAACACCCCTGCTGTTAAGTGCTGTTAAGTCCATTCTGACTCAGAGCAACCTTGTATAGGGTTTCCAAGGCTGTAAATCTTTGCAAGACAGAAAACCTCATCTTCCCCCAATGAGTAGCTGGTGGGCTTGAACCATCAACACATGGTTTATAGTCCAGTGCTTATGAACACCATTAGAATTTTAACAGTCTAGAAAGAACAAGTCCTTGACAGTAGTTTTCTCTAGAGTTGATAGGAAAGGCGATTGCTTTATCCTTTTGCTCATCAACACTTGTAAAATTCTTAATAATGAATATGGAGTATTTGTGTGATAAAAGCAAAGCTATTGTTTAGAGTACTATAAAGCTTCCATGGGGGTGGGGGGTATGTGGTTGTGGGAAGGAAAGCTTCAGGATTTGGGTCTTGAAGAATGAACAAGGTTTCAGAAAACAGAGATGGATGGAGGGGTTGGGGCAAGGAAGGCTATGACCTCAGCAGGGCCTGACAATTTGAGCTTGGCAAAGGCTTTGAGGAGAGAAGCAGGGGGCAGAGCCTAAGAGATAGGGACATGGAGGGGGCTGGAGTCGTGGTGAGATGAAGAGGAGTGTTTAGCTGAGAGTTCACTCTGGTGGCAATGAGAACAAGGCTTAGGGAAGCTGAAGTTTAGGCCAAGAGACCAGGAGGTTGCAATAAAGAGGCGCAGTGCAGTAGGAACCAGGGCAGTGATGGGGGACAGGGACCTGGCACCAACTCAGGAAAGGGTGAAGTAGACCATGTCTCTCCAGCCGGAGACACATCTATGAGGGCGTGTGAGGACTCCTGCTTCCTCTCCTCTCCCAGGAAGGGTCCAAGTAGAACCACTTCACCACGGTTCTCTGATGATGCCAAGGAAGCCCTGGAGTGAGGCTGCTTTAGAAGGCACATGGGCTTTGGGACAAGGCAAGTAGGGTGGGTGAGGGAAGGAAAACATAGGAGAATGATGTAATGCTGGGCTGAGCTCTGGAACTCAAGGGCAAAGGTTGGGTTTATATGAAACCACTGACCGCAGCTCATCAGCCACAAGCTTCTTTTGGCAAATGCCCAGCAAGGCAGCCATGAGCTCCTGTCCAAAGGTGGGATCCCTCAGCGGTGGGGGTCAAGTAAGCCACTGTTGGCCTTCAAGGGTCAACATGGATGAGGAGCCTGAGAGGTCTGTGATGAAGTAGGAATGTTGAGTCATTTCCTGAGACCCTACCATGTGGCAGAATGGATAAATAAGACAGTGTGTGCCCTCAGAATGTCAGAGCATAGGGGGAGACAAACAAGCAGACCCAGACACAACTAACATGATGTAATGTGATCCAGCAACAGCAACAAGGACAGCTGACGAAAGAGCCAAGGACGGGGTGGGGTGGGGCCAGGGGGAGGGGGGAAGAAGAGGACTTGGCACTATGGCCTCCCAGGCAAACAGAACCGAATGTACTAAGGTGGGAACCTGTTTTGTCTAGCCAATTCCCACTCCGTGCCATGACAGAGTAGAATTGTGCTCCATAGGGTTTCCCTGGCTGTCATCTTTTGGACATAGATCACCAGGTAGATCTTTGGTCCATGGTGCAGCTACGTGGGTTAGTAGTCAAGCACAAACCGTGTTCCACCCAGGGACCTTCGGCTAAGGCAGGGATGTAGGTGAAGGTTCCTGGTACGCTTGGGGAACTGTGAGCATTTGGGTACAGACACAGAGAAGCCCTCAGTCCTGCTGCGCATCAGTCACGGCAGAGTTTTCTCTAAGTTCAGAGTCGTGGCTTCCCTCTACTCCTGTTGCTGTTAAGTGCCATTGAGTTGGTTCCAACTCATAGCGACCCTGCATAGGGTTTCTGAGGAACAGCTAGTAAGTTTGAACCCACCTTTCGGTCCAGGGCACTATCCTACAGTACCACATGTGGATTCCACATGCCTGGTGGTGGTGGTTATGTGCTGTGGAGTTGGTGGGTTTCTGAGGCTGTAAATCTTTACAGGAGCAGAATGCCTTATCTTCCTCCCATTGAACAGCTGGTAGTTTCGAACTGCTGACCCAGAGGTTAGCAGCCCAACTTGTAACCACTACGCTACCAGAGTTCCTTTCCACACACCTACTGTGTCTGAATTATCAGGTATGCAGCCCAGACAAGCGTCTTTTCTCAGATTCTCCACCCTGCCCCAAGCAGTTGACAATGAGATACAGTCAGAACTGAGAACCAAGGAGTGCTTATTCTAAGTCAACTTGATATAAAACTTTCCAGAAATGGAAAACGGTGTCAGCAGAGATTGAATGAGCATGGGGGCTTGAATGGGGTGGCAGGGACTCCTGCTCTAAATGACTTCTTAGGTCCCCGATGGCTCAAACGGTTCATGTTCAACTTGAGGGCATTCTGGAGGGTGACGGATTGAAAAGAATGAGGATGGGGAAGTGAAATTCAATGCAGACAGAGGGAGGGGCAAGTCTGAGACAAGAGGGAAATGCCCCGCCCTTGAACAGTGACTGCTGAAGAGGATTCAAGAGGGTCCCCAGGAGATGGTGAAGTGTGTACAAACCCCTATGTGTGTGTGTGTGTGTGTGTGTGTGTGTGTGTGTGTGTACAGGGGCCGCAGACTGAAGACCCAGCTCTGCCCCCTACAGGCTGGACAGCCTGGACAAAGTTCCTTAAGCTCATCTAGGTCAAATTGATGGGACAATGTTGTTGTTGAGTGCTGTTGAATAGCGACTCATAGTTTCTGAGGCTGTAAATCTTTACCAGAGCAGAAAGCCTCATCTTTCTCCCTTGGAGTGGCTAGTGGATTTAAACTGCTGAATTTCAGGTAGCAATCTAGCACATAACCCACTAGGCTTCCAGGGCTCCCTGCAAAGGAAACTAAAGCTCTGCAAACAGCAGTTCTGGGAACACGGGGAAGAGACACTGGCCATCACAGACAATTCTCTGGGGGATTCCCTTAGCATTCTGGGCAGCTGCAGGGGTTTGGCAAGCCTGGAAACTCCCACCAGCCTATGCAGCAGCAGGTGTGGGGAAGAGGACCCCAAGAGCTACTGGCCATCATTGCTGTCTTAATTGCTCTAATTGCTTCTCTTAATCCACACAGAGACTGATCCAGCAACATCAAGAGCAACAGTCAACGTTCACTGTGTGTTTGCCACAGGCAGGGCTCAGTGCCTCTCATCCTCTCACCAACCAGGTGAATTTCCATTGCAATTGACGAGGAAACGGAGACAGGAGAGGCTCAGCTTCAGTCAGAGTCAGCAAGCAACCAGTCCTTGGAGACTTGGCACTCCAGTCTGCACACACATAAAATGACCCCTTGCCATCAAGTGGTCCAGGGTGTTGCATAGTAGAACTTCTCCAAAGGGCTTTCTTGACTGTAATCTTTATGGGAACAAAATGCCAGATCTTTCTTCAGTGGTGCTACTGGGTGGATTCACACTGCCAACATTCGGTTCTTTTGCCCCACCCAGGGACCCTCCAATCTGTATAATTCTCTTAAAATTCACCGAGGAGAGTCAAGAGGGTAAATGGAAGAGAAAGTGTTTTGGGTGTTCCAAAGACTACCAAATCCATCAACTCACCGATAACCTCTTTTGTCACTTCTCCAGACAGGATGGGCATTTGTCTGGTAACTTCTGTGTGTGCAGTACTGGGGTCCAGGGGCCAAACCCTGGGTGGGGAGCCAGTGGTCTGAGCTGGCGCACTGCCTCCTCAGCACCCGTCTCTACATCTGTACCACAAGGAGGACACACAGGCATTATCTACAGAAGTACCAGACACACAGTGGGCATCGAGAGATGTTGGTCCTCTTCTTCCCTCCCTTCATCTCCTCTCATCACTCTGATCACATCCAAAAATGCCCCACCCTTCAAAAAAGGGTACCCTGTCCATCAAGAAGCCATTCCTGACAACCCCACTGCCACAACCATCTCATGCTATCATACCCCTCCCTTTCCTGACCCACTCTCATGCCCTCTCTACCTGAGTCAGCCTCCCTCACAGGCTGCGAACTAGGCACTGCAGGGAGGGGATACAGCAACAGGCTGAGAAGGCCCAAGGGACCACTGCTCTGTACCCTGCTGCCCTGTGCCCTGGTCAGGTACATGGGGTGGCTGAGGGCTGATGAACACAGAGGATTGCAACACTGCCGAGAGTTAGTCACCCTTCCAGTCAGTCACCAGGTAGGTGGTTGACCCTTAACTTCCTCTAGCCTGTCTGTCTCGAGGAGTGACCTCTGCAATACTCATCTTGGCCAGTAGGCCCGGGTCACAGCCTGAACCCTGGGCAGGTCACAATGAGATCCATGTACTGGTTCCAGAGTCTCTTCCCCTCTTCCCCTCTGTTAAAAAGGGCAGTTTGGAAAAGATGACTTTAAGTCCTTGCAGCACATAGGCCAAGGAACCGTCATTTGAAAATAGAATAAGGGGATACTGGATAGTTTAGAATCAGCAAAGGTGTGTGTCAGGGTTGTATCCTTTTACCAACCACACTTATTCAATCTGTATGCTGAGCAAATAATCTAAGAAGCTGGACTGTATGAAGAAAAACATGGCATCAGGATTGTGGGAAGACTTTAACAACCTGTGATGTATGGATGACGCAATCTTGCTTGCTGAAAGCAAAGAGGACTTGCAGCACTTACTGATGAAGATCAAAGACTACAGTCTTCAATACAGAATAGACCTCCACATACAGAGAACAAAAATCCACACACCTGAGCCTGTAAGCAACATCACGATCAACAGAAAAAAACATTGAAGTTGTCAATACAAACGATGGACTGCATTGAGCAAATCTGCCACATAAGACCTCTTTAAAGTCTGAAAGAGCAAAGATGTCACTTTGAGAATTAAAGGGCTCCTGACCCAAGTCACGGCATTTTCAATAACCTCATAATGCATGCAAAACTTGGACGATGAATAAAGAAAACCAGAGAAGAACGGATGCATTTGAATCATGGTGTTGATGGAGAATACTGGCAATATCGTGGACTGCCAGAGGGTGAACAAATCTGTGTAAGAAGAAGTACAGCCAGATTGCTCCTTACATGCAAGGAAGACAGGACTTTGTCTCTCATACTTTGGACATGTTATCAGGAGGGACCAGCTCCGGAGGACATCATGCTTGGTAAAGTGGAGGGTCAGTAAAAAAGAGGAAGACCCTTGATAAGATGGACGGACAGTGGCTACAACAAGGACTCAAACATAGGAACTGTTGTGAGGATGGTGCAGTATTTTCTTCTGCTGAACATAGGGTTGCTATGAGTTGAAACCGAATCAATGGCACCTACCACCACCACCAAAACTATATGGTCCTAGTCCATCTCACCCAGACCCCTGTCACTGCAGGTGTCGGTGGTATACATTCCTGGCTTCTTCTTTTGTCTCTTTCCCCATTTTATAGCTCAAACAAACAAAATCATCAATTTACAGTCTCTCTAGCACATCTGCTTTCATTTTTTCAGTTTTCCTTCAATCTCCACCAAGTTCCATTAGATTTTGTCTTATTTCCAACTCTCTGCTTTCTTCTATCCAGAGTAAACTAGACCTCTCCAGGTGATTGCCTGGGCCTTTTTTAGTTTTGGTGACTCAGACATTGAAAAACAGGCTGGTTAGTGTCTCCATAGTCTGACTCAGTGCTTTAGAAACCACTTCCTGATCTCCATTCCCAGCAGGCAGGAATCCTGCACCGCTGGGAGGAGGCTGCCTTTCCCATGGCTAAATGCAAACCCGAGGGAGGACTTTGCAACTGGTAGCAGAGGCTGCTCCCTCACAGGTGAGCCCCAAGCAACCGTCATCATTCCTCATGCCAGGCACTGGGCAAAGGCCTACCTCGGCACTGCCTCATAGAATCTTGCCAGAACCCATGGGGCAGGGTTTATGAAGAGCGTAAGTGACATGACCCAAGCCTCCAGAGATGGGAAGTGAGGGTGTCTGCCTTTGGGCAGTTTTCTTGTGTCCACAGCGCAGGGTGGCACTGAGGTATCTCCATATATTGTTGTTGTTGAGTGCCATCGAGTCAGTTCTGACCCATAGCAACCCTGTATAGGGTTTTCAAGGAGTTGCTGGTGGATGTCAACTTTGAGGTTCAAACTGACCTTTTGGTCCAGGGCATTATCCCATAGCACCATACCAGGTCTCCATCTGCACATGGGGTACTAGCAAAATGCTCACCAGCCAGGACTTTCCTGAACCTTCCACCAGGTGAGCCAAAGGTAAAGGTCACAGATCTGAGGATCCCCCAGTGCCCTTCAGCCTGCTGAGAGTAGACCCAGGTTGTGTGAGCGGCCACTAGTACTCACCGGGACTTGAGTGTAAGTAATAGCCTCCAGGATCTCTGCAACTCCATCCGTCTCCGTAAGCCCACTTGTCTCCCCTGAGGCCTGTATGGAGACAAATCACACCCAGAAGCGAGGGGGCAGTTTATATACGAGCCTGAAAAGTGGGTAAATGACAGAAATGTGCAAGAATTCAGTGTGTGTGTGTGAGAGAGAGAGAATGAGAGAAAGTGTGTATGTGGTGTGCATCCCTGGCTAATTTTTGTTTCTTTCCACATTTTATTGTTCAAACAAACAAAATCATCAATTTTGTTTCTCTAACACATCTACTTTCATTTTTCCAGGTTCCCTTATGTCTCGTCAATCTTTGCATGGCTTGCTATGAGAATTCCACAGTGGGAACCATAACCCCTAATATTCCTTCATGTTGGTACATAATCGTCCTAATTGTTGTTGTTAAGTGCCGCCGAGTCGGTTCTGACTCATAGAGATCCTGTACAGGGTTTCTGAGGAGTGGCTGGTGGATTTGAACCACTGACCTTGCAGTGCTGTGCTTATCCTACGGCACCATACCAGGAATCTACAAATAGCATCTACAAATGGCAGCCAATGTAGCCAATCCCTGCTGTTGGATGTGGGTTGTCTCTACTTTGTTCTTATTAACAGTACCGTGGAGCTGAATGACTGAGCACACAGAAGGCTTTCCTGCTCCGTGCGTCACATGCACGTCAGGCTTGAACATGGCTCCAGGAGTACAATCATTCTTAGAGCCAGATTCCACCTCTGGGGGACTTCCTACTAAACTGAGACAGAAGGCTTTGCTAAATTCATGAAACTTATGTTTTGTTTTGGGTTGGCACCACCCAAAGAGGAACAAACAGAAGCTCCAGGAATATGCCACTTCTGCCCGGCCTCTAACTTTTTGTGTCTGCTGCCCTTTCTGCCAGGATGCCCTTCAGCCTCCTCACCTGGCCAGGTACCCACTCATCCCTGACTTGTCTCCACTTCGTCCTCTCATCCCTCCCCTGTGTTTTAGCCACACTCAGCTCCTTTGTTGCATTTGGGTGTGTAGGTTGTGAGAACAACTGAAGAGGCAAGGACAGTTCTGAGATTATCTCTGTATCTCCAGCACCTACCCAGGGGTCACCTGGTAGGGGCTCAGGGAACTTTCCTATGGAGGGAGGGAGGAAGAAGTAAGCCATCTTTTCTCATGCCCATCTCCCCACCCTCAACTTAGAAATGAATCCACTTGTCAAGCATAAAAGCTAAATTTACGTTACTTTTTATAGGAATTCACACCCAGGATGTCTCAGAGTTTTAACTTTGATTTTAGAATCCTGACACCCTTGTCTGGCAGGAAGGTTGGAAACCAGGTCATTGCCTGCCATAGACACAGAAGAACCTAACACCTCATAGCAAGCAGAGCCCCCAACGCCAAAGAGATGGCAGAAGCTCTCGAAAAAGTAAAATAAAACCAAACACCCAAAATAGGTCTTGAGATAAGGAATGTTTGCCAAGGTAAGAGACTTCAGAGATGCCATTATGTTGGAGATGAGGAATTGCCTGGGCACTGGGCCCTTCCCTGTCAGGACTGCTGGATCCCCTGTGGGGACAGAGGAGGGCACTCACTGAGGACTCTTCAGCTTCACACAGCTCCTCCGGGGCCCTGGGGTCAGGATGGATGGTGAGCTGCTGAATGGAGCCCTAAGGAAAAGCAAAGGGGTCAGAAGCTATCATTCTCATAACTACAGCTCACCCACCGCAACCACCAGTGGAAACCATATCTCCAATATCAAACACACCCCAGTAGCTGGAAAGGTCCTTGGAAAACACTGTGTTCACAACTTGAACTAACACGAATTTAAAAAGCAATACAAACCAGTCCCGTGAAGTCAATTCCAACTCAAGGTGATTCTATGTAAGTCAGAGTAGAACTGTGATCTATAGGTTGTCAAAGGCTGATGTTTTGGCAGGCCTTTCTTCTGAGGTGCCCCTGGGTAGACTTGAATCTCTCCACCCTTTCAGCTAGCACTCAAGCATTTAACTGTTTGCACCATCAGGGACTGACTCCCTCTTGAAATATGCAAAGTAGTTTTATATAGGATGTCTTATTTAACCTACCAGCCTGTGAAGTAGATTGAGTCTCCTCATTTTACAAAAGAGGAAACACAGAAACCAAGAGGATCCAGGCACTGCCTAGTATCATCAGGCTTTGTTATTGTTATGTGCTGTGGAGTCGGTTCCGACTCATAGTGACCCTGTACAGGGTTTCCGAGGCTGTAAATCTTTACAGGAGCAGAAAGCTTCATCTTTCTTCCACAGAACAGCTGGTAGTTTCGAACTACTGACCCTGAGGTTCGCAGCCCGATTCGTAACCACTACACTAAGTTAAAAACTTTGGATGGGGAATCAGACTTGTGAGTTCTAAGCCTAGAATTTTCTCATCATTACAGGCATGCCTCTCTGAGGATGTAAGAATAAAACAATAACAAGAAACCCGGTGCTGTCCAATCAATTCTAACTCACAGAGTAGAACTGCTCCACGGGTTTCTGAGGCTGTAAATCATTACGGAAGCAGACAGCCACATCTTTCTCCCGTAGAACTGCTGGCCTTCCAGTTAGCTGCTGAGTGCTTAACCGCTGCATCACCCAAACCCACTGCCATGAGGTCTATTACAACTCACAGAGCCCCAGAAAGCATTCCCAAGGGACCAGAAAGCCTCATCTTTCTCCCAAGGAGTGGCTGGTAGGTTTGAACTGCGACCTGTCACAGGCTAGCAGTCCAGAGCTTATCCTACAGTGCCACCAGGGCTCCTTGTTAGACTGATGTCGGCTGGCCCTGTTGCCCAGGAACCTCCCTGATCTGCGGGAGCAGGACTTGGACACTCACGGTGAATCTCTCCAGCCCCGTAGCTCCTGCATTGCCCACGAAGATGCCTGCACTGGGTTCGATAGCCAAGGCCCGCGAGGACCGCTGGAAGGGGACGTGGCTGTGCTCCTCACAGTCCACCAGCAGGGCCACTTCCTCACCCTGGACGGTCACAGCAAAACGGTTCCATCTGTGGGTCATGACGGGCACCAGGAAGACTGCAGCCTCGTGGGACACATGGGAGCCAGGTTCCGTGTAGTAGAGGATGACCCGCTGGAGACCGTCCTCCACGCCTGAGAGCCGCAGGCCCAGGTAAATGACCTTCTGGAAAGCATCCGTGATAGCAAAGAGCACACCACCCTGGTTACTGTTGGGCTTCACTGTGACACTGATGGCAAAGTCCCTGAAGAAGGTGGGTGGGATGAGGGTCCGAGCCGGCCGGCCAATGTTGGCGCCAGGCCCAAAGCTGTAGGCCGGGAAGCCACCATACCCCGTGACAAAGGACACGGATGAGGGCAATGGGACTCCGATGAGTTCCGTGAGGTCCAGGTACCCCTGGGACGCCGATTCTGTAGGGAGGAAGAGAGACTCTGTATCACACATGCATTCTATGACTAGAAGGGAGCAAGCAAGAAAAAATCCCACTGCAGCTTCTAAATGAGTGCTTTTCAAACTTGTTTGGCAATGACCCACAATGAGAGATGCATCTACATTGCAACACAGTATGCAGGGCTTCAAAAATTCACAGAACCATGAATACTTTACCAACATATATAAATGAAGACTTATCTACAACATTAGAATACATGTTTCATTAAACATTATTTACTTTTAATTCTCATCAGGCACTGATATTTTCTTTCCTAGTTAACTATTATTTTCTCTTTTATTTTATTAAAAGTCATGCTGGCGCAGGTAGATGGACCCTACTCTGATAGAATGGGAGACAAATGTGAAATAGAATCTAAATCCTTAGATAGTCCAGACTTAGTGGACCCGTTGAAACTAGGAGACTTCTCAAAATTGTAGTCCTGAGATATAGTTTACACCTTGAATTTAAACTATTCCCAGAGGTAATCTTTTAACAAAATAGCAGACTAGCACACAAAATAAAGTGTCCTATCCATGAATACAGTGCTCTGTTACAAACCGGAACACCTCTAACAAAAAACAATCATCTATATGAGACCGGACTCCTGGTGTGGCGCTGTAGGATCATCTCTGGGCTGCAAGTCACAAGGTCGCCAGTTCAAACACACCAGTTGTTTTTCAGAAACCCTATCCAGGGTCACTATGAGTCAGAACTGACTTGATGGCACTTAACACTAAGAGTCCAAGCAGTTAACAATCACTCTAAAGCAAAGCTGAGAAGATAAGGGGACAGGGAAACTAACTCAGAGGAAAGGACCAACCAGGAAGGCCTTAAAAAGGGTGCTGATGCATTGTGGAAAATATAACTGACGTCACTGAATACTTTATATAAAATTATCACATGGGAACCTCATTTGTTGTGTAAATTTATACCAAAAATACAATAAAATATATTTTTTCAAAGAAGAAATTTTTTTCCAACCAAAAAAGAAATAGCTATTATGTAGAAGAAGGGGAAAAAAAAAAAACCCCACAATATTGTCCCATAGGATTTCTAAGGCTATAATCTTTACAGAGGATTCTGGTTTGGCAATGTTTGGGGACAGCAGTTTAAATCCACCAGCTGCTGCCCGGAAACCCTGTACAGGGTTGCTTTGAGTCAGAACCGACTCAATGGCACTTACCAACACCAGCAACAATAGGTTTCATAGAAGCTGACTGCCTCAGCTTTCTCCTATAGAGAGGATGGTAGATTTGAACTGAGACCTTTTGGTTAGTAGCTGAGCGCTTTAATCACATCAACACCAGGACTTTTATACTCACTAGCGGGTCATACAGGAGCCCTGGTTGCATAGTGGGTTATGTGTTGGGCTACTAACTGCAAGGTCAGCGGTTTGAATCCACCAGGCGCTTCACTGGAGAAAGATGAGGCTTTCTGCTCCCATAAAGATTTACTGCTCAGAAGACCTATACAGGGTCACTATGAGTTGGAACTGACTTGGCAGAACTTATCAACTAATAGCAATTCTTCAGCTTAAAACTGGAGTGAATATTAAATATTTTACTGTGCTTTGCCTTTACGTATTGATCTATGAGGTAGAATAGAACACTTTGCGTTTCATGAATAAATTCTTATCAAGTTTACGTGACAAAGCAGCCCTGTTGGATAAGCACTGCACTAAAAGGTCGATTTGCACTATAAGGTCGGCAGTTCAAACTCACCAGTCTCTCTTCAGAAACTTTCTGTGGGCTTTCTATGAGTCAGAACTGACTCCACAACACTTAACAACAACAATGTGATGCTATAGGATGGCACTATAGGATAAGCACTGGACTGCTAACTGTGATTGGTTCCTTGGAAACCTTACACAGGGTTGCTGAGTCAAAACCATCTTGACAGCACTTAACATCAAGAATTAGTAGTGAAATGTCACCTACATAAAAATTGTTTGTCCTTATGTATTTTACAGTATTAAGTTGAAAATATCCTACTAAAAAGAATTTTGAATCTTCAATTTAATATTTATATAGTATGCAAGGAGTGGTTTTTTTTATCACAACACTTTTTTTTTTTAAGTGGCAAAGCACTGCACTGAATTTTAGACTACTAAAAAACATAATTGAAGACAATATATTCTACATTGTGTTTTTCTTTGTATCGAAATGTTTTGAGACGGTGATTGAACTGAACAACAGCGTCACCTGAAGGGACCTTGGTGGAGCAGTGGGTTAAGTTTCAGACTGTTAACTAACAGTTCAAACCCATCAGCCACTCCGCAGGAGAAAGGGGAAGCAGTCTGTTTCACTATAGATTTACAGCCTTGTAAACCCTATAGAGCAGTTATTTTCCTGTGTTACACGGTTGTTATGAGGCAGTAGTGTGTATCCAAAAGAAGTACTCACTTCTTGGTCTTTAACTTATTTTACATCAAATATTTCACAATATTTTTATGAACAAAATTACCACCTTCTCAACAAAAGAGCAAATTGGATCAAGTTTATTGCCCTGCTTAGAAGCATCTGTGGCTAGCTAGGTTCAGGGTCACAGTCAGGATCAGGCTGCTCACATGTCCTGAATGAATGCTTTCCCTTTGGCCACCCACCCAGCCCCACCCAGCCACCCACACACTTTGCCTGAACAGCTTCTGCACACCCATCAAAACTCTGCTTGACCCTAAACCAAAAAAGTCAGATCTATTGCTGTTGAATGGGCTCTGACTTACATTAACCCTACAGGACAGAGGAGAAACTCCCCCAGGGGAGCTCCAATAGCGTAGTGGTTAGGAGTTGGGCTGCTAATCTCACAGTCAGTGGTTCGAAACTACCAGTGGTTCCACAGGAGAAAGATGAGGCTTTCTGCCCCCATAGAGATTTATAGCCTCAGAAATCCTATGCAGTGTCTCTATGAGTCGGAACCAACTCCACAGCACAAAACCACCAATCTTGATGGAAGCAGGCTGCCACATCTTTCTTCTTCAGAGTGACTGGTGGATTCAAACCGCCAACCTCGTGGGTAGCAACCGAGCCAGTTGTTCCCTAGAAATCTATTGTTTCACCTCCTGAGGGCTCTCACACTGGGGTTCCCCATCATAGCTCCAGAACACTGCAGATGTCACAGTTGGGTCACATGTCTGTCTCCCCACTAATGGTGAGGAAGGACAAGGACTGCACAATTTACCTCTGTTCCCAGTGCTCAGCCCAGTGTGGATGACTGACTGTCTGAATGAATGAATGAATGAATGTATGGACAGATGGATGAATAAAGCCCAACCCCCTCATTTTATAAACACCAAAACTGAGGTTGAAAGAAAGAAAGTGTCTGCTGACCACAAACTCAAATCTGATTTTCAATCCAATGCCTTTGCTCTCTAGTTTGCACCTTGCTTTAAAACAAACATTAATTTTAGTATGATTCAATTCCCAGAAGGCATGAATGAAATAATAAATTGGGTTAAATTTGAGGACACAAATACAAAAAACAAAAAGTCCCCACAATGCTAAATAAAAGCCAAAAGCTTTCCTTTAGGGAACATTCACTCTATAAATCACAGAGCAAAAATGAATTTCCCTAATATATGATCACTTGTTCAAATGAATAAGCAAAATACTAACAATCCAATAGAAAGTCAGACAATGAATAGGCCTTCTCTCTTCAGTCAAGGACATTAAAATACTCCCAAATATATGAAAAGAAATTCAAATTGCACGCACAGTAAGAGAAATACAAACTAAGACTTCAAAGAGATACCAATTTCCCTATCAGATGGGCACGGTCATGATGTTGGGTAATCAGTTGTGTTGGCAAGGATTTGGTATAACATCTGTGGGAGGTAGTTTGATCGTATTTATCAAAATGACAAAGGCCAATGCACTCTTTGACCTAATATTTTACAGACAAAGTTGCACATGTGAATTATAAAGTACGAACAAGAATATTCACTATAGAGTTATTTAATATTCACCTCAATGCCCATCTTTGGGAATAGTTAAACTAATATGGTTGAATTTCTTAGTGTGGGTTATTATAAATTAATCAGTTATAATGGAGTCTTTAAAAAGTGTGATTCTACAAGTACTAATAATATGAAACTATCAACAAGATGTGTTAAGTAAAACAATAAAAGAAACAGCATTGCTTTCAGTTGGAGGACTGCTAACCTCAAGGTCAGCAGTTCAAACTCACCATCTGCTCCACAGGAGAAAGATAAGGCCTTCTGCTCTCGTAAAGATTTACAGTTACAGGAACCTTATACCAAGATTGCTTTGAGTTGGGCTCAACTCAATGGCAGTGTTTTTGTTTTTGTTTTTTAAATCCTTGCCCCACTCACCCTGAGATTAGCTTAGCCCACCAGGGATCCTTAATCAACTCCTAAAATCAAACCCAAACCGACTGCCATCAACTTGGTTTCAGACTTGCCCTCAAGCTGGTTTCAGAGGCTGTAAATCTTTATAGGAACAGACAGCCTCATCTTCCTCCTTCAGAGTGATTGGTGAGTTTGAACTGCTAACCTTGCAGTTAGCAGCACAATACCTAACCCACAGCACCACCAGGGGTCCTTGTATTTGTACACACATGCACACACATGCACACACACATGAATATATATAGGAAGATACCTAAGAAACTGGTACCAGATGTTGTCTCCAGGGACCTGGATGTCTGGGGCAGAAGTATGAAGGAGACTTTCTTTTCATTAGATGCCTTTTATATTTATTAAATTGTATACCATGTATATGGCATGAAAAATAAAGGCATTTACATGTTTTTAATGACAGCAACTCCCCTTTAGAAATTATAAAACCTATTCTTGCTTTCCGTCATAGAGATATACATAACCCATCTTTGTTTAGAAAGAGAGAGAGAGAGAGAAAGAAAAGGGAAGGGAAGGGAAGAAGGAAGAAGGATAGGAAGAGAGAAAGAGGGAGGGAGCAAAAGAAAGTAAGAAAAAGAAAGTAAAGAAAAAAAAAAGAAATAGAAATAAAAGTAAACATCCTACTAGGATCTCTATTCTTCCTTCCATAGTTTAAAGAAAAAACAAAAACGCAATGAACACACCACTGCACTGTTTTCTTCTTCTTTTGTCTAATGGGGTGCTAGAGCTTCCTCCTGTTCGGCCTCTCTCCCCACAGAGAACAGGATGGGGAAGTCCCTTGCTGGTTTGGAAGAGTTGAAGGTACTAAAGCAAGTAAACTGGTCACAGGCTCACATCAGTGGCTTGTGGCCAACTGGTGTGTTCAAAAGCTGGGAAGGGGAAGAGGTGTAGGGGCAGAGGGGTCCCATCCTGGGAATCTGCTTCAACCAGCTCTGTGCTGCCCATGGCTGGCATAGCCCAGGTTTCTACATGGTAATTCTGGGCATTCCTATTCCCAGGAGGATTCTGCTAAAAATCATTACCACAAAAATCACAAATCTAGCCAGCATCCTTGTTCTACAGATCGGGAAACTGATGGCCAGGGGAAGAGTCCTAGGATCAGGAGACAGAGCCAGGAAATTGGCAGAGCAAGCAGTGAAACTGGGCAGGGAGTGGGTGTGATTCCATGTTAGGGCTCATTTGGAATCACAGGTCAGAAAAGCTAGTGCTCCTTCCATGCCCCTGGTTGCCCAGGCCCCTTCATGCACTGGTCCTTGGGTGGAAGGCTAGAGAGCTGGCAAAGGAAGGAGCTGGCCAAGAAGAATGTTCTAGGCTTTGTACAGAGCAGCATTCAAGTCCAGCCTTGGCTCTTTACTGAGTGTCAGTTTGGCAATGTCCCCTCCAGGATCTCACAGTTGAAGTGGGATCCTGGAAGATGATAGCTAAGCAACGCAGATGCTCAATACATGGGAGCAATCATTGTTTGATTCGATTCAAATATCAAAAACCAGAGTCTGCAAAGAGGTCCTCTTCTTAGCATTCCCACCCAGCTACCCAAATATTCCCAGACATGCGTCAAGAACCAGTGCGTCTTGGCTAACAAGTCCATTTCCAAGGGACTGGCCACAGAGGCAGCCAAGCTCACAACTCTCCAGGAAGCACAAGTCAGCCCAGCCCTGACCTTAGCACCTCCACTCCCCTATGAGACCCCTGTCCTGGAGTGACCCGGATTCAGAAATGTCCCTGGGGCTGCTGGCTCACTTCCACTTGGCCTCGAGTAGGAGGACCACCTGTTTAGACAGTCACCAGGAAGGAAGGGAGAAATCAGGGGCCAAGACAAGCTGACCAAGCAACTTGGTCCATGGCTTATCCCAGAACAGCTCTGGCTGGGAGGGAGCAGTGGAGGCAACCGATTCAACAGCACTTAACAACAATCTCATAGGATAGTTTTATGACTTGAATTTAAAAAAATATATAAAATGCTTAGCGCACTGCTTAGCATGTTGTTGTTGTTGTTAAGTGCTGTCAAGTCGATTCTGACCTATAGCGACCCTGTATAGGGTTTCCAAGGAGCAGCTGGTAAGCTTGAACCTTGCCATTCAAACCGATTTTGCATTGCAGTCCAGTGCATTAACCCACAGTGCCACACCAGGGAGCTTAATAAAATGTATTACCTTGTTTTTCTTTTCCATGCCTTTGTCATACCAGAACATGTCAAAGCTCCTCCAATGATCCTACCTGTTCACACCTCCCAGCCTTTGTGTATGCTGTCCCCTCCACCTAAGGAACTCTTCCCAGTTTTTCAGGTCCAGTGATCACCATCTCCATGAAGCATTCAGACACTAGCTGGTCTGGGCAGCCTTGCTCCAGTCATTGGCCCTGACCTCTGTGAAGCACATGCTATAGACAAGGCAGACCCATCATCCTGGGGTTCCATGAGCCTTCCACTTCCCCTGGCTCCAAAGGGTCATCTGGAAGTGTCTGCTGGATCCACCGAATTCCAGGCATTCCAGACTGGAAATGCCAGGACTCAAAGTCTGAGGCCCTGGTGAGAGTCAGTGAGGTCAGGTCTGGGTCTCATGCCCAACGATAACTTCATGGCATACTCATTCATCATCTGAGATCTGGCAGCTCTCCCACTCACTGGCCCAGAAAGCCCCTCAGGGGTGCCCCCAGTCATGGGGCAACAAAAGAGACCCAGGCAGGGGGGCAGGAGACTTGAATTCAAATCCTAGTTCTGGCACTGCTGAGACCTGTGTCTGCAGGTAAGGTGCTCCCCCACCCCATCCTCAGGTTCCCCATCTGCACATCAAGGGGTCAGACAAGACGCTTTCTGAGTCAGATCCACTTTGGTAGATTCTGTGTCCTCACTGCCACCACAACACGCTCCGGCGCTGACTCCGGTGACAGCTGCCTTGATTGCACACTTCCTTCATGCACATTGTTGTTAGGGGACAATAGTTAATTCTAACTCACAGCAATCATGTACAGGGTTTTCGAGGAGCGGCTGGTGGATTTGAACCACAGAACTTGTGATTAGCAGTCCAGTGCTTATTGTACAGTACCACACCATGACTCCTCTTTCATGCATTATAGGGACCCTGCATAGGATTTCCAAGGAACAGCTGAGAACAGCTTTTGTTAGTGACTGCTTTTCAGTTTTTTCAGTTGATGAATTTGAGAACAAAGATAAAACCCCCACACCAAACTCTGTGTGGTGCTGGCCATGAAGAGTTGAAAGTGGAATGTGTATTCCCAAGAGGTTCACAACCTAGGTGCCTCAGTGTGAACAACGGCCACTCACCTTACTCACAGGCTCCAAAGACTTCAATGACTCCCCAGTGCCTTCAGGATCAAGTCAAAAGTTCTTTCTGCTTCCTCTTTCACCCTTTCCTTTTCTCTAGCCCCTGTCTTCATTCATACTGTTCCTACTATCCATAGTACCCTCATCACATGGCCAGTGTTTTCCAGGCCTGGCTCAGCTGCACTCTGCTGCAAGGCCACGAGCGCCACCCCATGGACAGAGCCTCTAAACGCCCGCCTCCGTCACAAGGGCCCGCTCGCGGCGTTCAGGAGGGGTGATGATTTGTGTACCACCTGCAGCCCCGCAGGACCGACGGTATGGTGAGCCACCGGTGGGCTGGGCCTGACCTAGCTACGTGGCCTGAGGAAAGCAACAGACACGCCCCCAAATCTTCCGTTCAGCTTCCCGAGCACAACCCAGGAAAAAGCCAGAGGTTAGAGACGGACCAGGCAGAGGAAAATCTGAGCTTTCGCGGGAGGGTGCAACTTTCCTTCCAGAGGTCCAAAACTAGTTTCCATGGGAACAGCGTAGAATCCTAGCGATGAAGAAACAAACAGGGCAAGGCTCAGGCTCTGCTTCCACGGAGACAGCAGCGACTTGGCCAGAGGAGGCCCCACACTTCCCAGGACAAGGCCATGGGGATCCTTCCCTTCTCCTCTCAGCCATGCAGTCTGGGACATCAGGCACCTCCCGGCCCCTGTAGGGCCTCGGGTTAGCCCTTCCGTGTGCTAGGTTCTGAGGCAGTGCTCTGGACTAGCTTTGGCTCTGGAAAGCTCCACTTCACAGAAGATCATCTGGGAAGCCAGCCCAGCGTTCACAACTGTTAGCACTGAAGGCCAGAAATGGATGTGAAGCAAGGAGTGTTCGTTCCTCTGGCCCTGAGGAGAGAGGCTGGGCAGAGGCCAGACCAAGGAGGATGAGGACACGTCGGGGATTGTGCACAGCAGCCACCTCTAACGGCCATGTGGAGAACTGCGCTTCGCCAAACCCAGCGGAACAGAAGTGGACTTGTTCCTGGGAAACTGGGAAGACAGGGATCCCAGCAACAGAATCAGAGTCCAGAACCTGTAAAGTGCCACCCTCTCAATGTACACATGTGAGGTCCAGAGCAGGCCCAGGGTCACAGTGGGCTGTGGCCGAGACAGGACTAGCTCCCATCGTCTGCTCCTGATCACACCTGCTGCGCCCTCATCTCTCATGAACTGATGGAACCCAGTCAGCTGACTCAGGGACACACTGACTCCCAGTGGGGCCAGGGCTGTAGAATGATGGGATGGAGATGTGCCATGTTGGTTGGGGGCTGGGCTAGGAGTTAGTGGGCAGAATTGGGGACAACTGACCTCAGACCCCAGCAGGACCACACTGGCGGGGAATTTCCCTGCACTATGCCCCTGATGTGGCACTGTAAGATAAACATTGGTCTACTAACCATGAAGCCAGTGGTTCAAGCCCACCAGTCGCTCCTTGGAAAGCCTGAGTTGGGACCAACTCTACGGCACTTCACAACAGCAATAACAACTGCGCTGGGAGGAGAGAAAGCCCACCTGCAGCCGTAGTCAAAAGACCTCAGAAAACCCAGGCATTCCTCCCCTCACTCGTCCTCACTGGAAGGAGGAAACCCTGGCACCTGCTCAGCCTGTTCTTTTCCCTTCCTTTTGGAAGTCTTGCACAGAGGCAACCCCAGGGAGCTCCTGCCCCGGAAGAACAGGGAGTTATTTGAAAAGAGGGCAGCCCACCATCTGGAGGAGTCTCCTTGCTGCATGCCCACCCAGAGGCCAGATGGTATCTGCTTGCACATCTCCAATGTCAGGGAATTCACTGCCCACAAGGCAGCCCTGACTATTGCTGGACACTTTTATGTTCTCAGCTGCTGGGTCTTATAAGGCACTGAGGTGTATCTTCCTGTAACCCCCACCCCCTGGGCTGGGCCTGCCTCTGCCCTTTGGGACCACACACAAATTGACTTCCACTCCCACATGGAGTCTCAGATGCTGCTTGAGGTGGTGGGAAGTCAGGCTCGGGAGGCAGGGCCCTGGGTTCTGGTCTCTGTGGCAGGCTCAGTGTATTATGTGGAGCAGTCCCTTCCCTCTTGGAGCCTCAGGTTCCTCATCTATAAATGACAGGCTGAACTAGAAGATTTCCAAAGACTTTTGCAGAGTCTGAGAGTCTCAGATTCCGCATCCTCCTCCTTTTCAGTCTGTTTGTGCTCACCACCCTTAACTACCACTTCCCTCAGTCCACAGCCTTTAGGGCTGGAAGGAATGACTCCAACAGGGACTAGGACAAACCCAGCCCTTCCACAGACTTCCTGGTCTTTGCAGCGCAGCCTGGCCAGAGGCAGAGTGCTGGGCCCAGGAAAATGGCACCACTCTGCCCGTGTGGAGCCCGCCCCACCCAAGCCGCAGGCTCTGGAGGCTTCAGTTCTGTCCAGCTCCCTTGCCGAATCCCAGCTGCACAGGGGTCCACAGGCACCCATCAAAGTAGCCAGAGGTTCTTCGAAAAACCTACCATCCAATGCATTTCTTAGAAAAAAGAACTGTTCTCCCTCCCGCCAGGGAAAAATTCCTGGATCAACTTAGAAGGGAGACCTAGGCTTGGCAATAATCAAAGACCCCATTTTTCTGAACCACAGAAGAGCATTTTTCTACATGTAAACTTAGAATGCCTCCTACCCTTTTCCGGTTTTCATATATAGCATAGGAATTTCCCTGCTCAATGAAGTTACTGTATGAACTCTCCTCTCCTCTCTCTCTGGGCTTAAACCTAGGAGAGGATGGGTTTGGAGGACCTGGAGGTGGGGGTCCAGGCCTAAGCCAGAACCCTGGCAGCTGGCAGGAAGGTCCCACAAGTGGAGAAGTTCTCACCTAGCCAGGACCCTCTCCAATTCCCAAAGAATCACCTCACCTGTTCCCTCCACCGCCAGGAGTGAGGCAGGACAGCCATTATGCCTGGTTTCACAGAGGAGGGCCTCATACTCCAGGGCACAAAGTCATTCAGAGCTCCACACCTTCCGGGCTTTCCTGTGGCTGTCCCCAGGGCAGCTCCCACAGCCTTACCTCTACCTCCATCAGGACACTGTATCCTTTCACTGTAATGGTTAGGTCCCTGTCCTTCTTATGTAGCCTCCAGGACATGACCACACCTGCTCACCTCTCCGTCCCCCAGCACCAGGACAGGGCTTAGCAAGGGTGACCTGTGGTTATGACTGTCAATAAACCATGAAAGTAATGAGTTGAAACTGGCTGTGATCTTGCTGTGTGTCGTGCATTGTTCAAAGCTCTTTCCATAAGTCATTTTATCTCCACACTTGATTCTCTGTGAGGCAGAGATTATTAATGTTAATGTTCCCATTTTATAGGTTAGGAAACTGAGGTATGGAGAGGTCAAATTTCTCCTCCAAGACCATGCATTTCATATGTGATTGGACTCAGAATTCAAACCTGAATACACAGCCTTTACCACATATCACTCACCCTGGGGAGTTTTTAAAAAGCCAGAGTTATGTCCCTCCTGCTAGGCCCCACCGAACTGAGCCTGGATGAGTCTGATGCCTGTTCCCAATTGGGTAAGGGCTAACCACCTGCTTTGGCATCAAATAAACCCAGGGTTTGGGTGCTAACTGTCTGTGTGGCCTAGTGAGAGTCACTTACCCTCTCTAAGCTGCAAACTCCCCATCTGTACGATGGGACAGCAGTAAAACCCGGCTCACCAGTCATTGTGAGAAGAAATAACTCAGCGAAGGGGCATGCTCAGCAGAGTCTAGCTCATGTTGATTGGTACTGACTATGGTCCCCGCCTCACACACAGCAGCTCAGCAGTCCCTCACAGCCATCCTCCAACTGTGAGCCACTAAACAACTGACGCTATCACTGGAGAGAGCTTGATTTGACTCCCTCTTTCTGTGACCGGGGGTTTCTCACAGCTCCCCATGGCATGCCCAAACATCCATTAACCACTTGGATCCTGGCATGAACCATCCCTGGTGCAGGTTCTAGATCTGAGCCTCAGGAAACATGCAGTGGGACCTGCTGTCTTGCTGTGGGAAGGGCCTTCCTCGTCCCCTCCCCAGATTCTGTTCAGGGAACTTGGGGGCAAGCCCCCACCTCTGGGACCACATAGACCAGGTAGCACAGAGAAGATTGGTGGGTGTTGGCAGGCGTGAGCAGCCACGGGCCTCTAAGTTTATGGACTTTCCTTTTCCATTTGGGGAACAAAGACTCTTTGAGCTCGTGGAGGCCTGAATCCTAAAATTACATCAGCAGATGAGTCATAACCCTTGTAGGCCTCTCTGGAGCACTCAGCTCAGGAGAAGGGGCCTGTCGGGGGGCACGTGAGGGGCACCCGATGGGAACGTGCAGCAACCTGCTGGGAGTCAGCATCTATAATCTGTGGCTCCTGAGACCAGGTAGGCCTGGCATTTGGAGGGAGACGTCAGCTGGCAGGGTTGGAAGGGTTGGCAGTGTAGATGTATGGAACAGAGGGTTCAAACTGCGTTCCCAGGCCCAGGGAGAAAAGGAGACTGAAGAGGGGAGGTGCTGCCCCTGGGGTCCCCCCAACAAACATGCACACTCACTCACTCACATGCATTCATTCACACATGCGTAGTCTCATACCCACATTCCCATTTGTACACACACTTTCACACACACCAGGCAAACGCATTCCCACACCCAGGTCCATATACTCAAAAACTCACATACAGACTCTAATACAGCACCACACTCATACATCCATACACACTCTCCTGAACACACACATGCTCACCACACCTTCACTCACATATACTCACATCAACACACTCATAAACTCATTCCTGAACACACACATGCTCACCACATCTTCACTCACATATCCTCACATCAACACACTCATAAACTCATTCTGAGATACTCTTTCTCACACCCATCCACACAAACACTCACACACACTCCACACCAGAGCAGATGGGACTTCATCTGGTTACTATAATGGGTTCCTATTAGCGTCTAACTTGAAGACAGGATTCTGCAGCTAGAAAGCCCTTCCATAGTACAGATGCTGATAGGAAGGCATCAGAAGGGAATGTTACCCAAGGGCACCCAAGAGGAGGCAACAGCCCACTCTTCCTGGGCACCTCTTCAAAGCTCTGGAGAGCACTGCCTGCCCTTTCTGCCCACAGGGTTTCTGTCTCTCTGATGTGGGCACATAATCTGCATTTTCCTCCTTTCCCCCTTGTCAGTAAAGCCTCCTTCCCAGAATATCAGACTTGAGCTCAAGTCTACACAAAGCCTTGAACCCAATGAACCCATTGTCTTGGAAGGAAAGCTAGAAGTGGTGCCTAAGGAAATATGAATAGCTGAGATGTACATCTGACACATGGGGCTGGGCCCAGCACCTGACGCAGGTAGGAAGGTGCTCAATGCACGAATGAATGAACGAGTGACTAAATAATTATAGCTCATGAATAATCATAGCTCATGAATAATCATAGCTCATAGCCTTAACTGGCTCGCAGGCAGCGAATGCTTTATCCAGATAACAGCACCTCTCAACCCTGGTTGTGAATCACCTGAGGAGATGTGTACAACTAATCTTGCCTGGGTCCACCTCCAGGGACGTCAGTTCTGTTGGTCTGGGTGCAGTCTGGCCATGGGGAGTTTCAAAGACTTCCCAAATGCTGCTACGCTGATTTGCAGCCACCGAGGTCTTCCCAGCCCCACTGATGTGTAGCCTAATTGCTCCCAATTTACAGATGGAGGACCTGAGATACATTAAATTAATACCCAAGGACACGGCTATCAAGTCCCAGAACGGGGGATTTAAAACTCTCTTTTGACTGAGATGAGGAGTTGAGTTGCTCTCTCTCCAACTCTGACCAGAGGCTGGCCCAGTCTATCAGCACACTCTATGGTCCCAGTCCATCGTGACCTCTGACCCACAGCCTCTCCATCCCCACTGTCCTGCCCTCTTCCCAGCACTGAGCATCAGTACTCAGCTTCTCCTACCAGCTGCTTGGCTCTGCTGATAGTGACCAGACTGCAAGGGCAGAACGCTCAGTCCTGCTGGCCGCTCGCATCCATCAAGTCGATTCTGACTCTTAGGGTTTCAAGGCGGTGACCTTTCAGAAGCAGGTTGCCAGGCCTATCTCCCAAGGTTTCCAAGGCATCTCTATGTGGGTTCAAACCATTGGTCTTCCAGCCATTTGTGCCACCAGGGATTCAGAGCAGTATGGGATCAGGGGAAAGACTCAGCCAGTTCTTGCTTCCAACCCTGACTCTGCATTTAAAATCTATACAACATTGGACAAAGCACTTTGCCTCTCTGAGCCTCAGTTTTTACATCTGTGACATAGACACAATGCCACCTGCTTCAGGAGAGACTTGTGAGGATTACGTGAGATAAAATATTGATCAAAACCAGAGCCAGTGACATAGCCACGGAGGACTAGAGTGGAGAATGAAGCGTCCAGCTGATAAGAAGAGAGGGCATATGTACAAGAACACCCACACTTGCAGATAATACCCACTTATCCTGGCTTCAGTGACTGGATGATCAGAAGTCAACTAGAAGAAGAAAGAAGAGGCAAAAAAAAGAGTAATCTGATACAATTTGATGAACTTGACCTACACCTATGGATGCAGTAGCTCAAAAGAGGGAAAAAATCTCTGCACAGACAAATTTGAGAGATTCTCACCCCCTCGATACACAGGGTAGACAGGGATAGGCAACTTGGACATTGGCTACTCAAAATGGGGGGGGCTACAAAGGCAAGAAGTGACTGGCTTACAAGCTTTCAAGAGGGAGCCTAGATCCAGGAGGCCTGGAGGAAGGTAGAATCTCCACTGAGTAGTATCCAATCTGTTTGGGCAGGGCTCATGAAAGGAGATGGGGATAGAACTTTTGTGGTGGTACAATAGTGAATAATTGCTATCAGGACTGACTGTGAGGGTTAGAAATGTAAAAGTAGACATTTTGTAGCAAAAGGGGAGGAGTGTTTGACTTTGCAATCCAGGAGCAGAGGACCCTGGAACCATCAAGGGAGAAGAGCGGAGTGCGGGACGTTACCTTAGAGAAACAGTGATGCCAGAGATGGAGGCAGAGACAATGATGTAGTGAGATGGAGTGGCTGGGGATTCTAGATCCAGGGAGGAAGAGGGGCTGTGTGCTGATGACAGTGCTGATGACTGAGGGGCAGGCTTGCAGGGTGTACCCTTTGGTTGTTTGATGATGCATGGAGGGGACTGTAATCATGGCAATGAAATTATATGCGATAGGATGAATGTAAAGCTGATGTTCTCCCATGTAAAGTATCACATAATCCACAATAAAATATTAAAAATATATATTGAACAGAAGACCTAAGCAAAAACCTACATTTCATAAACCCCAGTAGCGGTTGTTACTAAATATTACTATTATCAAAGACACAGGAAGACTTCAAAAAGTTCATGGAAAAATTCCATGATTTTTTTCATTCCATTTTCCCACAAAGTTTCTGAAGCCCTCTTTGAACTGCTGTCTACCATTGCCCTGAAAAATATCTTTCTGTAATTTTCCCTCTAGGTCTTAGTTTCTCACCTGCAAAATGGACGATACTTCTCACAATAGCTTGTAGGGAGGTTCCAGTGTGGTTGTGATTGTGAACATGCTTTGTCTAGGTCAACCTTCCCAGGCAGAAGAAACAATGAGCATGGGGCCCACACACTGACACGATGTGACGTGATCGGGGTGGCTTCCTGAGCAGAATTTCCTGCCTCAGTCTAGCAGTGGGTTGTTTTGAGTAAGATGGGGCTGACCAGGAGAATCTGGAACCTGCAGCTGCTGGAGGAAACAATAGCCCAGGGACAATAATAATGGCACATGTTCACTGCAGTCAGCTGAACCGTGGCTCCCAAAAAGTCACAACCATACCCTAATCCGTGGAAACTGTGCATGTGACTTCATTTGGAAAAAGAATCCTTACAACTATGGTTAAGTGACGGGCCTTGCTTGAGATGAGGAGGGATCCAATGACAAGTGTTCTTGAAACAAACACAGGGGAGATTTGACAGATAGAGGAAGAGGCCATGTGACCATGGAGACAGAGATTGAAGTGTCTTTATCCACAGCCACCAGAAGCTGGAAGAAGCAAGAACAGACTCTGCCCTAGAGCCTTTAGAGGGAGTACAACCAGTTGACTTCAGCTAGTCAATGATACAGCCAGGATTTGCAACCAAGCGGTAGAGTGGTTAAGCCCTGTCTACCAACCTAAAGATCGGCAGTTCAAACCCACCAGAAAGATGTGACTGTCTGTTGCTGTCAAGATTCACAGCCTGATAAACCTCACGGGGCAGTTCAATCTTGTCCTACAGGGTGGCTCTGACTGAGTCAGAATGAACTCACTGGCAGTGGATTAGATAGGGTTAGTCCGGGTTCAAGCTCCTGAGTTTCCCTGTTTACCCACTCCACCAGTGGCTCTCCAAGCATGCTTCCTCTGTCATCAACATAACCCCGGAACTGGTAGAAATGCAAATGCCCAGGCTTCACCCAGTCATAGTAAATCAGGAACTCTGGGGTGGGGCCCAGCATCCTGTGTTTTATCAAGCCCTCCAGGTGACTCTGATATAAACTTAAGTTTGAGACTCACCACCCGACACTGTGCTGCTGAGGCCTAAGGTAGAGTCCTAGGACCTGGACAGAGGCCAGTTCTGGGGAGCCACAGAGCAGGAGATATGAGCAGGCAGAGAAATCTGGACTTGGAAGCAGAGACCCAGGCACAGAGCTGGGGACAGGGCTCTGGCTGTTTCTTCCAGGGGACAAACCCAGGCAGGTTTCCCTGTCTCCCTTTGATGGTAACACAGTAATCAAGTGACCTTCTAGCCAGACTGATGTCCCCAGAGTGACTCAATCATACTGACTGACAACAGGCTTGTCCTAGGACCTGGAGAGAGGCAGCCAAGTGGCCCCAGCTAAAGAAAAGGAGACCAGTGAGCAGGTAGCCTTCCCAACGCAGTCCCTGGAGTCGAGTACAGAGGCCTGGGAGGTCCTGTGGGCTGGGGCCCGGGTGTGCTGGGCAGGGTTCTGCAGCTAAGAGGAAGCTTGGGGTCTCCAAAAGAGCTACTCCCCAGAGGAAACATGTCTTGGGAAGGAGGGGCCACGCTTTTTAGGAGGGGCTGGTAGCAGCTACTTCCCTTGCCTCACAGTGGGCTTGTTCTTAAGTGCTGTTGAGTTGGTCCTGACTCATAGTGACCCTGTACAGGCTTTCCAAGGAGTGACTGGTGAGTTTGAACCGCCAATCTTGTGGTATAGTGCTTTATTCTACAGCGCCACACCACAGTGGATTTTGTTGTTAAGTGCTGTCGAGTCGATTCTGACTCACAGCAACCTTGTATAGGGTTTCTGAGAAGCAGCTGGTGGGTTTGAACTTGTGGTTCCCAGTCTAGTGATGATCCTACAGCACCGCACCAGGAGTCCTATACAGTGGGCTTCTTGTTGTTGTTGTTATGTGCCGTGGAGTCGGTTCTAACTCATAGTGTCCCTGCATAGGATTTCCAAGGCTGTAAATCTTTACAGGAGCAGAAAGCCTCATCTTTCTCCCATGGAACAGCTTGTAGTTTTGAACGGCTGACCTTGTGGTTCGTAGCCCAATTCGTAACCACTACGCTACCAGAGCTCCCGTAGGGGCCAGAAAACACTGAAAAGGAAGCCCACATTGTGAAGCAGGGCCTGGTGGCCTCCCATTCTCCACGAGACTTCCCAGAATGCCTTCCTGGGTGAGTTTCCCAGGAGACTCCATTCTTACTGTGAGCAGAGCAGACTCGCACTGGCCTGCTGTTATCTGTTTAGTTGTCCATGTCCCCCATGGGCCTGTGAGGCAGGCATGATGTTTGGTTTCATTTCTAAATCTCCCACCCTGGACCTATCTGCAGTGCTCAGCACAGGGCTTTGCCTGGGGTAAATAAGAATTGAGCATTCAGTGAATAAAGAATCAATAATTAACAAAGTGAGTAAGTAAAGGTGTCTGGACCAGAGTGAATATTCCTGCCTTAGTCAATATCATGCCCATGACAGTTGTTACAGTAACCCTTCCAGCACCATGTCAGCCCAGTATTGCCCTTCATAGCCTGTCTCTCCTTGGATGTCCACTGTGGAGGTATGATATGTATTAACAGCCACAGAGAGGTTGGATGTTAGCTTTTCAGGGATCTGCTATCTTCCATCCTTTTGTCTGGCCCTGAAGCAGGAGGGCTGTGACTGACCAGCCTTCTGCCAAGTGGCTGCCCTCAGTGCTCACAACTCAGCTGGCAGTGCCTCTGGGAAACACGTGGGGCTCTAGACTTCAGACTGAATTCCAGCCGCCTCCACCTGCCTGAGACAAGGGTCTGGGTGGGATGTGAACAATGTTTGCTCCCCTTCTCTGTTACATGCTGTTGGGGGTTTTGAGGTTTGGCTGGAGGATCCAGAGAGGCTACTCACAGCCCACTTGGGTGTTTGGGCATAAATTGGAGCCGCTTGGCAAAAGGGTTGGGGCAGGACAGTTAGCCAGCTCCCAGAAGCAGAATATCTGTAACGATAAGATTCCCTGCTCCTCACTGCACACCACCACGAGCCTCATGGAGGGTGGGCAGAGCAGGGGCATCAGATGGTAAGAGGAGCTTGGGAGAGTCTGGTAACTCTGGAGTTTTCTAAGTCTCTTGCTGAGTGGGGTGTCCCCTAAGGTGTTTCTTGAATCCTTTGGCTTGGTTGACACCATGTGATCAATAAAATCCCTAAAGGTGTCCATCCACATGCCTCAATTCAATCATAAGTGGCATTATTCCAGCCCTGAGGGAATCCTGCTAAAGGGGAGACTGGATCCCAGAAGGGGAGGAGGGAGTAGATCTATTGCTATCATTTACTCTAGCCTGGTCTCAGTTGAGGGTTTCAAACTTACACACGACCAGCATCTAGTGGCTGACCTTGCCTTGCCTTAGCCCAGGACTGGGCTCTAGGGGATCAAGAGAACAAGGTTTAGGGTTGGTCAGCCTGGTAGATGCTGCCACACAGAGCCCTGACATCAGATTTAATGCTTCCTGCTCTAGAGGGTCTGAGAGCGTGACTTGAAAAAGGAGGCAACTGAGATGGGTCTGGCAGACTGCCCAGGTGAACATGCTGGAGAGAGAAGTGCATAAGTCAAGTTAGGAAAAGAAGGAGAATGTGAGCCAGATAGTGGAGAACCTTGAATGTCATGGCTAGGAGACAAAAATCTATCCACGAAACAGTGGGGCACCCGGGGAAGGTTTTTGAAGAAGACTCCCGCTGACTGTTTGAGGAGGAATCACCCTTACACACTCACCTGAGCAGCTGCCAAGTCAGACCCCCTTCCTTGTCTTTGCCGAGGAGAGGGTGGAATTGGGTGATCTGGAATGCAGAGCGAAGGCGGTAGTTTGGCACCAGCAGGAGACATACTTTCCTGCAGTCTCTCAGTACTTGGCATGCTATGCCCTGGGCAAAATCAAGCTGCCCTGGGAACGGCCTAAGGCGTCCCAACAAATGAGTTTGTATGAATTCAGCCAGGGCAGCCCAGCGGCCCCAGCAGAATGAGCTCATGACTTCAGCAGGCACTGTGAAACCTCACCCACACTGACCATAGCTGCTGGAGTGCCTAGAGAATCAAGGAGACCCGTGGAGCTGGGCAGGATTCAGAGAATCCCCAGTCTAGTGTCTCCAAATGGTGACATGCCCCATCCTAGGGTCCATGGCATGTCATGATCTCAGTCCAGCATGTGTCCACAACTCTATCCTACCACCGAAGTCAGGAGAGAAGAGAAATTACCTCACGTAGTGTGGGACACAGTAGATGCTCAGTAGATGAATGAATGTATTTGACTCTCTGGTGGGATCCTAGGGTTCATGTATAATAACTTCAATACTTTTGAGTAGGAGAACACCATAGCAATTTGTCCTTCAGCTGTGGTCAGGCAGGACACACTGGAAACCAAGAACGAATGTGAACTCTCCTCCTTCTTCCTTCTTTGCCCCCGAGGACACCACATGGTTCCACAGATTGTCCTGCCCAGTTGTGCAAAGAGACTTGCACTCTTCAGGATGCTGGAGCCCCCATTTGGCTCCGAAATGGGATTTGAGTTTAAGGGAACAGCCCACAACAGATGGTGACCCTGAAGTCATATTTTCAAACAGGCTGACTCTTGTTTAATTTAGATGAAAGTACAGCTTGACAGTCTCCAAATGTTTGCTGGAGGAAGAGCTTGTGGACCTCCGGAATAGCGTGAGCGTGAATTGGACTGCCCGATATGAGAGTCCAAGAGAAGTCTCCTAACTAGAGACCAGAAGCTGAGTGGGGGTGACTGGAGTCTCAACCCATGGGGATCCTCACCTAGCATGATACAAGATAAAGGGCGGGGAATTCAGTACCAGAGAGACCTGCATGCAAGTCCCTGTCCTACTGCTTACTAGCTGGAAGACCTTGAACAAGTTCTTTAACTGACCTGAGTCTTAGCTTCCTTATCTGAACATGTTCTCGCAAGCCCTTGAGTTGATTCTGACTCCTCTCGGCCTTACATGATGAGTAGAACTGCCCCATGGGGTTTCCTAGGTTGTAATCTTCACAGGAGCCAATCGCCCAGGTCTTTTCTCCTGAAGAGCTGCCAAGTTTTGGTTAATAGCTGAGTACTTAACCATTGTACTTCCAGGGTTCCTTCTTAGCTCAACAGAGAGATGACACTACCTAGCTCTCACGTGGTGGTACAAGATCAATGTCAGGGGCCCATATTGATCATTTATGCAATCAGAAATGACTACCAAGATCCACTGGGGTGGCACTGTGGGAGAAAGTATGGGACCACAAGGTTGGTTTGAACCACAAGGTCGGCGATTCAAACTCACCACCCTGCTCCTTGGAAATACTATATAGGGTCGCTATGAGTCAGAACCAACTCAATGGCACTTAACAACAACAATAACAACAAATCTGGCATGACCAGTGCCAAAGAGCCAGAGATGACCAGGATAAATCCAACCCCTAGCTTCATGGTGAAGTCCTGATGTGGTACTGTAGGATAAGCACCAAACTGCTAACTATAAGAGCAGTAGTTCAAACTCACCAGCCATTCCTTAGAAACCCTACTGATAGTCACCAACTCCACAGGCACTTGAATAACAAAAACAATTTCATAGCATGTTTGCTCTGGTGTTGAGCTCCTCAGTGTGAGAGCTTTAGCGTTCTGATGTCTGGCTCCCAGACCAATCTGAATTTCTGTGGATGAGAACCAGGCATCAGAAATTTTAAAAAGCTCCTGGGTAGCTGGACAGTGAATAAGAAAGATCAGAGAAGAATTAATCCCTTCGAATTATGGTGTTGGTGAAGAACATGGACTGCCAGAAGAACAAACAAACCTGTCTTCAAAGAGGAAAGACAGAATTCTCCTTGGAAGCAAGGATAGCGAGACTTCGTGTCACGTACTTGAACATGTTCTCAGGAGGGACCAGTTTTTGGAGAAGGACATCATACTTGGTAAAGTGGAGGGTCAGCCAAAAAGAAGACTCTCAATGAGATGGCTTGACACAGTGGCTCCAATAACGGGTTTAAACACAGCAACAATTGTGAGGATGGTGCAGGACCGGGCATGGTCACTATGAGACAGGACTGATTCAACAGTACCTAACATCAACAACAATGCCATTCCCCTGCTGGACATTAGGAGACCTGGGTTCTAGGCTCAGTTCTTCTCAGGACTTTGGACCAGTTCATTCTGGCTTGACACCCCCCTGCTGAGAATTTGCATTTCCACCCTAGATACACTGATCAGAGTCTACATTTTAACAAGTCCCAGGTAATTCTTACAGTTCTTCTACATTTTAGTTACGTGATTCTCTATAAATTCCTGATTCTCTCTTAATGCATCTGTAATTTGGAAGAGCTAGAATAAGGAGCTCTGGTAGCATAGTAGTTACAAATTGGGCTGCTGATCTCATGGTCAGTAGTTCAAAACTACCAGCTGTTCTGTGAGAGAAAGATGAGGCTTTCTGCTCCCATAAAGATTTATAGCCTCGGAAACCCTGTACAGGTTCAGTATGAGTCTGAACCGACTCCATGGCACATAACCACAGAATAAATGAGGAATCCCTAGATGGCACAAGTGGCTCATGTACTTGGCTGTCAGTTAAAAGGTTGGAGGTTCAAATTTGCCCAGAGAAGCATCAGAAGAAAGTCCTAGTTATTGAAAGCTCTATGGAGCACAGTTGTATTCCAACACAGAGAGTCATCATGAGATAGAATCAACAAGCTAACAATAGAGTAGATGACTCTGAAAGTCCAGCATATTCTGAATCTTCAAGATTCCCAGTGAACTTAAATGAAATAAGACATTTGGGGAACTTGGGAGTCCTGTCAAAACTGAGGATCTGGGACCCAGCTGTCTGAGGTATACACACGGTGAATTATGTCTTCTCCCACAAACAACTATTATGCAGCATGGACCACACTGAGTAGGAAGCTGCCTCCCAAGTACAATTCTTAGAAGTAACTAGTGGATGCTCCCACCCAGCTTCACTCCTTCACCAGCCAGGTCAAACACAGGCTCTCCTCATTCTGTTCCCTGGAGTCGAACATGACATTCCCCTTCAAACTCCCCTTCCGCCACCCACAGCCACACCACTTTCCTGGCCAAATCTATTTATCCTTCAGATATCATCTTAAATGCCACTCTGGGAGATTTCCCCAGTGCCCGAGCACAGAGGAGAATGTTCAGGTATGCGCCTTCATACCTTCCTGTACTTCTTCATAACACTTTTCACACTTTGCTGTTGTTGTTACATGCCATGTCGGTTCTGCCTCATAGCAACCCTGTATAGGGTTTCCTAGGAGAAGCTGGTGGGTTTGAACTGCCACCTTGCAGTTCAAATAGACCCTGAAGTCCAGTGCTTATCCTACAGTGCCACACCAGGACTGCTTTCACACTTTATTAGTATATATTATCCTTTTACAATCCTTTATTTAGTGTCTTGTTAGCAACCCTATGCGTAACAGATCAAATACTGCCTGGTCCTACGCCATCCTCACCATTGTTAATGTTTGAGCCCATTGTTGCTACCACAGTGTCAACACATCTGGTTGGGGGTCTTCCTCTTTTTCACTGAGCCTCCATTTACAAGCATTATGATGTCCTTGTCTTGGGACAGATCCCGCCTGACATCACGTCCAAAGTTTGAGAGATGAAGTCTCATCATCCAGGCTTTTAAGGAGCATTCTGACTGTACTTCTTCCAAGACTGACTTGTTTGTTCTTCTGGCAGTCCAGGGTACTTTCAATATTTTTCACCAACACCATTCATTCAAATGCATTAATTCTTCTATAGTCTTTATTCATGTCCAACTTTCACATGCATCTGAGACGATTTAAAATACCATGGTCAGGCACACTTTCATCATCAAATTGATATATTTACTCTTTAACACTTTAAAGTGATCTTTTGCAGGAGATTCTCCTAATGCAATATTGTTTGGTTTCTTGACTGCTGCTTTCATGAGCATTGATTGTGGGTGCAACCATAACAAAGTCTCTTTGACAACTTCAATTTTTTTTTTTTTCATTTATTATGATGTTATTTATTGGTTCAATGGTGAGGGTTTTTTTTTTTCCCTTTACATTGAGGTGCAATCCATATTCAAGGCTTTAGTCTCTGACCTTCATCAGTAAGTATCCCAAGCCCTTTTCGCTTCCAGCAAGCAAAGTTGTGTCATAAACATATCGCAGGTTGTAACGAGTCTTCCTCCAATCCTGATACTAGCTTCTTCTTCATATAACTCAGTTTCTTGGATTATTTTCTCAGCATACAGATTGAATAATTATGGTGAAAGGATACAAGCCTGGTGCACACCTTTCCTGATTTAAAAACATTCACTATCCTTTGTTCTATTCCAGCAACGGTTTCTTTGGTCTAA
>NW_006408571.1:18015526-18016406 GCF_000296735.1 Chrysochloris asiatica | reverse complement strand
TAATTCTTGATCATATGCCACCTCTTGAAATGGCTGAGCATCAACCAATTCTTTTTGGTACAGCGACTCTGTGTACTCCTTCCATCTTCTTTTGATGCTTCTTGCATCATTCAGTATTTTATCCTTAGAATCTTTCAATATTGTAACCCAACGCTTTACTTTTTTTTTTTTTTCAGTTCTTTTGTTTTCTTCAGCATTTTCAGCTTGAAAAATGCTAACCATGTTCTTCCCTTTTGGTTTCATAATTCCAGGTCTTTATTTATTTCATTATAATACTTCACTTTGTCTTCCCAAACTGCTCTCTGAAAATTTCTGTTCAATTCTTTTATTTCCTCATTTCTTCCAGTTACTTTAGTTTCTTTTCACTCAAGAACATGTTTCAGAGTCTCTTCTGACATACATTTTGGTCTTTTCTTTCTTTCCTGTCTTTTTAATGACATTTTGCTATCTTCCTGCATGATGTTTTTGATACAATTCCTCAGCTATTCTAGTCTTTGGTCATTAGTGTCTAATGCATCAAATCTGTTCTTGAGATGGTCTCTAAATTCAGGTGGTATATATTCAAGTCCATATTTCAGCTCTCCTGGACTTGCTTGGGTCTTTGTGAGCTTCAAACTGAACTTGCATATGAACATCTGACCTTGGCCTTGCACTGGCTGATGATTTAAGCTTCTCCATTGTCTCTTCCCACAGATGTAGTCAACTTGATTCCTGTGCATTCTATCTGGTGAGTCCACATGTACATAGTCATCATAACCCACCACTCATCTGCCAGTTTGTCATACTGTGGTGGCTTGTGAGTTGCTGTGATTCTGGAAGCTATGCCACAGGTATTTTAAATACCAACAGGGTCACCCATGGTGGACAGGTTTCAGATGAG
>NW_006408571.1:17973424-18012701 GCF_000296735.1 Chrysochloris asiatica | reverse complement strand
CCCCAGCAAGATGGATTGGCCAAGTGGCAGCATCAATGGACTCATGTGTGGCAACAATTGTGAAGTTGACCTAGGACCATTCAGTGTTTTGTTCTTTTGTACATAGGGTCGCTATGAGTCAGTACCGACTTGATGGCACCTACCAATAACAAGAACAACATGTTGAAAAAAGGTATTTGCAATGAATAAGTCATTGGTCTTGCAAAATTCTATCATGCTTTTTTCATTGTTAGAATTCATCTCCAGCATTGCTTCTATCACCAATGTCATATTTTCCAACTACCGATCCTCTTTGTTTCCAACTTTTACATTCCAATCACCAAAATTCATCAATGCATCTTGATTGCAACTTTGACCAATTTCAGACAAAGAAATTGGTAGAATTCTTCAATTTCATCATATCTGGCTTTGGTAGCCAGTGCATCCATTTGAATAACAGTTGTATTAACTGGTCTTCCTTGTTGTTGTTGTTGTTATTGTTAAGTGCTGTCGAGTTGGTTCCAACCCAAAGCAACCCTGTATAGGGTTTCTGAGAGCAGCTGGTGAGCTTAAATCGCCAACCTTGTAGTTCAAAGCCACTTTGTAGTCCAGGGCATTAACCCACAGTGCACACCAGAATTTCTTGGTCTTCCTTACAAGCATATAGATATTATCATATCGCAGACAGTGTTATACTTCAAGATAGATCTTCAAATGTTCTTTTTGACAATAAATGTGATGCCATTCCTCTTCAATTTTATCTTCCCCAGTTTAGTAATCCATATGATTGTTCTATTCACGATGGTTAATTTCAGCTCACTAGTGTTCAGGATATCAATCTTTATGTATTCCACTTCTTTTTTTGATGACTTCCAATATTTCTAGAGTCACACTTTGTACATTCTACATTCTGACTATTAATGGATGTTTGTGCTGTTTCTTCCCATATTGAGCTGTGCCACATCAGATAATGAAGGTCATGACGTGTTGCTCCATCTAAATAGTTAAGGTTGACTCTCCTCTGAGGAGACAGCTCTTTCCCAGTCATATTCTGAGTGCCTTCCAACCTGAGGGGCTCATCTTCTGGCACAACTGTATCAGACAGTGTTTCCCTGTTATTCATAAAGTTTTCAGTGGCTAGCCATTCAGAAATGGTCAGTCTCTCCTTCTTCCTAGTTTTAGTCTGAAAGCTCTGCTGAAACTTGTGTACCATGGTGACCCAGCTGGTATCTAAAATACCAGTGGCATAGCTTTTAACATCACAGCAACACACAAGTCACCACAGTACGACAAACTGACAGACAAGTCACGGTGTTTAGTGTCTGTGTCCCCCATTGGACTGTAAGCTCTGTGAGGATGGGACACTTGCCTACATTGTTCATCATTTTCTGTCCAGTCCATAGTACACTGCCTTGCACACAGTAAGGAGACAATAGATATCTGCTGAATCAAAAACAGTGAGCAAATGAATGAATAAAAACATACCATGACATGACAGGTAGGAGCAGTTCATTTCCATCAAGCCAGAAACATTGGAATTAATTCGATGCCATCCACTTACACTTGGAAAGTCCTTCATCAGCTACATTTCACTTTTTCCCACATAAGCTTGTTCATCTCCCTCCACTGGGAGGTAACATCTAATCTCCAAGGATGACTAGCATTGTCCCAGCCCTCCCTATGCTGGGGGAGATGGACTTGCAAATGAATTCTGACCCATGATGGGATGAACCAGCTACAAGCAATGCTGAGAGAGATCACAGAAGGGCTTAGGAGTGAGACCAGGCAACAAGGCGTACTTGTACTATGCCCATTGCCCCAAAGATTTATAGCCTCAGAAACCCTATACAGGATCACTAGGAATCAGAACACGGCACACTACCACCACCATGTGCCAGGCACTGTGCTAAGTTTTGGAGACATGATTTCACTTGCTCATCACAGAAACTCTGGGATGGGTCTTATTATCCCCATTGTACAGATGAGGAAACTGAGGCTTCGAGATTACCAAACCATCCAAGGTCACCAGTTAGCAAGTGCAATCAAATCAGCTTGGCCTCCGGGGCCGCAGTACTAAACCCCAAACTGAAAAAACATTGTGTTTCACACTTTAGTGCACACACACACATTCTATGGGGTCCAAGGGCAAATTCTGGGACTGTAGGCTTGAGAGTCTGCATTCTAACAAGCTGCAAAGTGATGCTGGTACTGCTGGCCCAGGGGTCACACTCTGAGTAGCCGCTAGTCTATAAAGGAGAAAACCAGTGGACTCAGACTCATCCCAACCCCAGCTGTGCCAGAGTAGAACTGTGCTCCACTGGATTTTCAGTGACTGATTTTTCAGAAGCACATCTTCAGGCCTTGCTTCTGAAGGGCCCCTGGATGGACTTGGACCACCAACCGTTTGTTAGCAGCCAAGTGTTAGCCATCCAGGGCCTACACAAAGAAGAAAAGGAGAAAGGATTATAATGGGGCAAGGTAACAATTCTAGGCTGCAGGACAGCAGGAGCAAAGGCTTTGGAAAGGGAACATACGTGGTAAATCCAAAGACCAGAAAACAGTTCGGGGCCTTAGGAGAAGAGGATGGGAGCTCCAGCCGACGAGTATGGAACTTAGTATGCTGTAATGGAAAGCATCGTTGAAGGGTTCTAAGTGTGGCTACGATATGACGGAACCTACGTTTTAGTGGAGCAACTCTGAGTGCAGCGATGAGGCCGGGGGCTTATGCATGGCCAGGGAACTGCGGCAACAATGTACTATAGAAACACAACACAGGATTGAACCCGGTGGGGCAGGCAGGTGGGAAAGAAAAACTGATGCACAGAAGCTGTTGCAAGGGCAGGATTCATTCCCTTGTCAAAAAGGAATTTCTTTTATTACTTTGTTGTTGTTGTTGTTGAAAATAAACACCAACTCAGCAATTTCTACATATACAATTCAGTGATATTGATTAGATTCTTTAAATTGTGTAACCATTCCTGACCTCTTTTTCTGAGTTGTTTCTCCCTAATTCCAATCTAATTGTTTGAGTTCCTGTTATATCTGTTCCTGTAATATAGATCTTAAAAGAGCACAGTGCTCAAGGCAGACATTTTTTGTTAGTTAAGCTAAACTATTATTTGGTTTTAGAAAGACTTCAGGGTGTATTTTTGGCTTCAGGTTTGAAGGTGATCTCAGGGCAATAGTTTCGGGGTTCACCCAGTCTCCATGGCTCTAGAAAATCTGGGTTCTATGAGAAGCTGAAACATTCTGCATTTCTCCACTTGGGTCAGGATTCTTCCATAGAATTTTTGATCAAAATGTTCACTAACGGCAGCCAGGTACCATTCAGTTCTTGTGGTCTCATAGAAAAGGAGGCAGTTGTTCAAGGAGGCAATTAGCCACACTTTCCACTTCTCCTCCTATTCCTGACTCTCCTTCCTTTGTTGTTTCTGGCTAATAGAGACAAATTGTTGGATGTAGGATTGTTGCTTGCAAGATTTTAAGACCTCAGGCACTAGTAGGGAGAATTAATTTACTTTAAAAAAAAGTTCCAGCACTTTTTTCTGGTGCTGAAAATGTCCATGAAGTAGGAAAGAGTGCAGAGATTACAAATGCTGATGTGCGGTATTAACTGAAATGCATACAATGCCACTAAGGTTTCAGACAGTGCTTAGAAATGGGGCCCCAGCAATGACTTTCAATCCAGTTCCACCCAGCTTCTCCCTTGCTTGACAGATTAAGCATCTGAGAGTGGAAGCAACTTGGCCACAGCCCCACAGCCAGACCTAGAACTAAGGAACCTAACCACCAGCCCAGGACTGCAGATACTAGCCTCTTTCCCCAGCAGAGAATGAAGACAGCCAGTCGTAATGTGGTATCAGTCCACATTTGCAGACATTAAACAAACAAAATCATTCCAGTCCTTAAACTGGAAGCCTTTATCCTAAAAAGGGGGGTGAGGTGGAGGAGATCCTGAAATGTAGCCATCTACTGTAGACAGTTAAACCTGAAATAAAATTAGAAAATGTGTCACATGGAAAAACTGTGCAGTGAGTAAAAGTTTCTCTTTTTGCCCCCTTTTTTTTTTCTGTGGGAGAGTGAGTAATTTGGCATTTTAACTAGACAGAGGGAAAAGCAGCTGTGGTCTCTGTTCTGTACCAGCTACACACAGTTTGCTGGGCACAGTTTTGTATCCTGACTCCTGCCACAGAGTTGTTCAAACTGAACTCAGACCTTCTAGAATGTTCCAGCTAAAGATGCTTTTAAGGTCCACCTGATCCAATCCTTTCATTTCCCAGATGAAGAAACTAAAGTCCAAAGAGGGACAGGGACCAGCCCAAGACAGAGGAGCAAGCTAATGCCAAAGCTGGGACTCAGGACAAGTTTCCACCTTGTCCCCCTGCCCCCACCACTGCCACTGCCATATTTGTCTCCAGCACATTGGGGCCTCTTTGTTTCTAGTGCAACCTGAATGAAGCTGGACTCCACTGGGTTATTCATTCAGCAAGTATTCACCAGGCACAGTGCTAGGCTACCAAGAGGGACAACCCAAGTGCAGCTCCTCAGTGTTGTCTCCCACAGGTTCCAACCATTCTGGAAGTTCTGTGTGGTCTGATATCAGGATGTGGGGAGAGATAGCCAGGGAGATAAGTCCAGAATAGCACAATGGCAGGCTAAGGAGCTTTTGCTGTTTTGTTATCGTTAAGTGCCATTGAGCCAGTTTCGATTCAGAGTGACCCTGTATAGGGTTTCTGAGGAGCGGCTGGTAGGTTTGAACCATCGACCTGTGGTTATCAGTACAGTACTCATCCTACAGAGCCACACTAGGGCTAGGGTGTTGTAATAGATTTCTATTGCTGCTGTGACAAATTGCCATAAACTTAGTGGCTTAAAACAACACAAATTTAGTATATTATACAATGAGCCTTGTTGGCACAGTGCATTAAGCATGAAGCTGCTAACCAAATGGTTGGCATTTCTCCTTGGGAGAAAGATGAGGCAGTCTGCTTTCATAAAGATTTGCAGCCTTGGAAACCCTGTGGGGCAGTTCTGCTCTGTCCTGGAGGCTCCCTGTGGGCTGGAATCGAGTTGATGGCAGTAGATTTTAGTTAGGAGGGCAATAAATCCAATGGTAACAAAAGTGAAAGTGCACATGACATAAGCTAACATCCTGGTGTGGCACTGAGGGCTAATCCTCTGGATTGTAAGGTAGGTTTGAACTGTAAAGTCGGTGGTTCAAGTTCACCAGCCACTCCTTGGAAACGCTAAACAGGGTCGCTATGGATCACAATCTACTCGACAGCACTTAACAACAACAACAACCTCAGCCGTAGTGGTCATTATGGTCATCATTCAATACCTCTCAACAGAAGCTTCTGATGTTTCCATTTTGCTCTCCTTCAGTATGATAGTGTAGTTCTTTCTGTGTGAATTTTGGTGTGGGCTTTTCTTCATGTGCACTTTCCCTAGAACCCATAGCACTAGCCTGGGAGTCAGAATACCTAGTTGTAGGCCTGGCTATTTTGTCAACTTGCACTGTAACCTTGAGTTAGTCCCTGACCCTCCCTGGGCCCAATATTAAAGATAGAGTTAGTCAGCCACAAAAATTATGTGACTACAATGGGGAGAAGCAGCTAGCTGATCCAATTTCAGATGGCATTCTGTGTAGCTCTGTTGAAACTTAGGTTCAGTTTGTTGTCAGCATTTGTATTCTCTGCATCTCTGCATGGAATGGGCTATAATTTCCCAGACCCAGAAAAGCATACCTTAATTTTTCTTTTCATCCTTTATGCGTCTGTCACACCCAGACCCCTCTCTCACCCCCACTCCTGACCTTCCATCAGACACCAAAAGTGGGTGACTGCAGGGTGGGATTCCAGCGGGGCTGGACTTTGCTGTGGTCACGCATTCATAATGCTGGAATTTCATTCAGATCTCCAGTCTTAGACTTTGAAGGATTCGTTCATTACCTACTCAAATGCCTGTTGTGTCCTTGTGAAGCCAAGTCAGATGCTAGGGAAACATGAACAAACGAAGGAGGGTCCCTGCCCTCAAGAAACACACAGCATCTGTGCTTATATCATTAATCCTTATAGTAGGAATAAATGGACTACTTTACAGGTACAGAAAATCAGGTCCCAGGCCAATCCACAGGAAGTAGCAGAGCTGAGATTTGAACCCAGGGCCCTGGGTCCCAGAGCTCTTGGCCATGGTCTACATCCTGGGAAGTTCTCTCTGGGACCAGAGGTCAGCTATGCCACTTGATTTATGATCGTAGACAGATACTTTACCTCTCTGGGACTCAAGACTCAAGATCACCACTTTAGAAAGAAAACCATTTGATTCGATTGACTGTTTTCAACCCTGGCTGCCTAAGGAGTTTTAAAACCCACCAATGTCTGGACTGCACCCCAAATTCATGAAGAATCCCAGAAGAGCAGAAGGAGTGGGCATCAGACTCCTTTTAATGCTCCCTCTCACCCCCAGTTGACTGTAAGTTGCAGCCAGGGTTGAGTACCATGTCTAATTTCCTGAAGACTCTTCTACCCCTTACCATAATGCACATGCAAAATGGATGAATGAATGGAGGGAGGCAGGGAAGGAAGAATCCCAGACTCTACTAAATAAAGGCCATGACTGGGAGCGGTAAAGTTGGTAGTCCCCTTAGCTGTTGTCATTTTCTCCTTCCTGATTCAGAAACAGCAGCAGTGGATGGGTGGCGTAGACATTCTCACACACTGTTGTGAGAGTGTAAATTGCTATTGCCTTTCTAAAGGATGCAATCAAGACTTAGAAATGGGCATACACGGGACCCAGAATCACAATCTCAGGAATTTGTGTTTAAGAAATAGCAGCAGATATGATCAAATACAGAGCTACAAGAATATGGTCACTACACTAAAGTTTATAATAGTGAGCAATGGGAAACAGTCTTGGGGTCTAGAAGAGGATTCATTAAGTAATTATGGAACATCCATACAATGAAATACTATTTCAACCACAAAGGATGCTAAAGGAGAGTATTTAATGTTCCAGAAGTGTCTAGATAACTATTCAGGGAAAAGCCTATGAAAATATAACGTACAAGACAATGTACATTATACAAAATACAATGTACAAGATGGTGGACTAGGCAGACGCGCTGCACAGGCCCATTACAACAGACAGGACTACATGGACCTGTTGCAACAGAGACTAATGAAACAGATACAGATGATAATCCTGGAGCCCTGAGCTTCAGAGGAAAGAACAGAGGAGTAGACTGAACAATGGCCAGGACAAAGCTGAACAAGTGGGGTGGGAGGGGAGCTGGACAGGTGGACTCTTGGATGGCTTAACTTGATGTGGACATCTTGTGTTTTTGTGAGCAAATATTCCATCCAGATGATGCCTCATGGCACAGATACACACAACTGGCTTGTGACAACAAAGTAACAGTCACAACCATGCCTCCTGTAGCCCACGCACTGGGCAAGAGCTTCTGTCCCACTTGATCCATGGTAGAGAGCAGCCAGCACCAGTGAAACCATACACAAACAGAGAACAGAGAATTGTGTGCACACTTCCATTCTCTATCACAGCCACCAGGAAGCAGGTGGTGAGTAAATATCAACTGAATACAGATATAGCTACGCCCAACGTCTCACAGACAACAGACAATTTCAGTTCACACAAAGATACAAGACAGAGTGACTCAAACAAGTGATCAAAATACAGAGCCAGAAAATGTTTCTGAGGAAGAAAATGTATTGGAACTTCTTCATAAAGAATTCAAAAGAATGATCTTTAAGTACTTTCAATGGATTGAGATAAAAGTCAAGAGAGCTGCAGAGGGGAGCAAGGAGATCACAGAAATACCTCTTAGAAGAATTCAGGGTAACACTACAAACACAAATAGACAAAATAAATGAAAAATTATAAAACTGCAAATAGAAATTCAAATGATTACTACTAAGATTTCAGAAATAGATAATACTTTGAAAGAACAAAAAGTAGATTTAAATCCATGGAAGCCCAAATTAGTGAGCTTGAAGGCAAATCTCTCAATACTAATCTGCTAGAAGAACAATCAGACAAAATGAAGGAAAGCCTAAGACTTATTTGGGGCACCATCACAGCATATTATAAGCAAACTTTCCAAAACCAAAGACAAGGGAAGAATCCTGCAAGCAGCTCAGGAAAAGAGAAAAGTTACCTACAAAGGAGAGCCCATAAGACTAAGCTCAGATTTGTCAGCAGAAACCATGCAGGCAAGAAGGCAATGAGATGACACATACAAAAGTCTGAAAGAGAAAAAATATCAAGCAAGAAACATATACCCAGCAAAATTGTCCCTCAAGTACAATGACAAAATCAGGACATTTCCAGGTAAACTGAAATTAATCTATGAAAACTGGATCAACTTTACAAAACAAAACAAAACAAAAAAACATTACAAGGAGTATTCTTTGGACAGAGAATTTATATACATGTCAACACCACCCAGAAATCAACTCAGCTATAGAAGTATCCAAAGTAAAACAAATATATAAGACTGAAATTAGGGAACCAGTGATATCAATTTGTAATGAAGATAATTGCAATGCAACAATAGGGAATAGTGTAGATACAGAACTTCCAAATGGTGAGGAAGTCAAGTAGATTCTGAGATAAAACACACTGTTTTAAATTTGGGAAGAAATTAATAAATTAAATAGTAACTTCAAAGAACATTAATAAACCTCCACATCAAATAAAAAAGAGAAAACTAATAAAGATTAAGCAAGCATTAAAACAACAGCAATGAAGAAAATAACAAGAAAACACACAAACAAAATAAACTCAGTACAAAAAATTATGTAGAACAAGGAAAACAGCAACACCACAAAAACACACACACAGAGGCATTGGGAAGACATAGAAAAGAGTGTAAGAGTTAAAAGCAACCCTTATATACACAACTTTTTTACATATACAAATGTTGCAGCTGTTGGTGCTAGTGCCTTCACGTCAGTTCTGACTCATAGGGACCCTTTATAGTTTTCTGAGGTAGTCCATCTTGGTGGGAACCGAAAGCCTCATCTTCTTCCTGCATAGTGACTGGTGGACTTGAACCCACCAACACTGTGTTTTGTAGCACAGTGTTTATCATGCAGATACTGTTATATGCACAATCCTGCAGTAACAGTACATATGTGGACAGACATGCTGGCTGAAGGGGTGTGCAAGGAAAGTTAGAATATACCCACAAATATATTAAGGTTCGACAGAGGATGTTTGTAACTGAGTATTTACCTTTACTGCAAACATATCAACGAATGTGGTGGAGCACACAGGGGGTAAATCTGTGAAAACTTTTGGATGTTACCAAACACCTTGAGGGAATGAGGTTCTGGGACTGGGGACTCAAGACTATAGACTCGGAGGACACCTTGATCAATTGACACAATGCAATCCACAAAAGCAACGTTCTACATTCTACTTTGATGACTAGCAACTGGGATCTTAAAAGCTCACAAGCATTCATGGAAGGTGCAACTATTGATCTCTTTCTATGTGGAGGAAAGAATAATGATGAAGATTGGAGATCCTTGGGAACAATTAGTCAGCCTACACAACCCTGAGATGAGAAGAACTGGATGGTGTCCAGCTACCACTACCAGTGGTTCTAAAAGGGGTCACATTAGGAGGTCCTGGATAGAATGAGAGACAATGTGAACCAAAACTCAAAATCATACAAGAAGAAGAGGATTACTCATCAGATGAACACTGGTGGAGCGCTGAACTATGGCGACTAGTCACCCTTCAGTTCTGGAACTGAACTCACCCCTGTGGCTAAAATTTCAGCCAAACAATAGCTAGGCACATAGGATTTAGTCAACACTAGTGAGGTTCACACACCACAGAATGATTAACCATTCGAGATCAAAAGAGCAGCATTTACCCAAGGACAAAGTCAAGAAGGGTTGGGATGGAATAAGGAGGAATGGAAACAAGACACACAGGGAGGAAGTGGAATAAGTGATGATTGAGTCATTGCAGTCATTGAGATGAAACAAAGTATATGATTTGCTGAATGCAAAACAGATGATTGGCTCTGTAAACCTTCACTCAATCCACAATAAAAGTTACAGAAAAAAAATAAACAAAAAAAATATGTACAGAATCATTGATTTATATTGCATTTTCCCTGATGGTACAGTGGTTAAATGCTTGGCTTTCTTCTCCGAGGGAGAAAGATGAAGCATTTGGCTTCTGTAAAGATTTATAGCTTAGAATCCCTAGGGAACAGTTCTACTCTGTCCTTTAGGGTCGCTATGAGTTGAATTCTACTGGACACCAGTGAGTGTTTGCATACTTAGGCAAAATAAACTTGAAAGATAGCCTGTCAAATGTTGTTGTTAGGTGCCATCAAGTCAGTTCTGACTCATAGCAACTTCCAAGTAGTGGCTGGTGGGTTTGAACTGCCAACCCCATGATAAGCATTAGTATCATGAGATAATATGTAATCTTTTCAAACATTGCTCTTTTTTTCTGAGTTTTGACAATGACTATGTATTATTTTTATTCAAACTTTTAATGTCATTGAAAAAAAAAAACTTTTTCAGAGCTGCTGACATGCCTCTGCCTCCCTCATCTAAGGTGGAAGTGGGTATCCCCACTTGGTATGCACTGAGGCTCACTTGCGTCTATATTAGGATGTCAGGACAAGCTCCTTAGCATTCGAGCCAGCTACTGTACACCTGTGTCTACTAGAAGACTGTGAGTTCCCCCAGGGCGAGCTCTGGTCCAATGTAACACTTTAGCCACTTCCCATTACTCCAAAGGACCTCCAAGAGAGCAGATTTGAAGACTTCAAAAGAAGTTCCATATGATCACAAAAGACCTCCTGGCAGGAGGGGCGCTTTTAAACTGAAGCCCATTTCAGTTCCGAAGTGATGGGAGGACTGCAGAAAACTTGGGCAGAGATCCTCCCTGCAAACTAGATGTAGCCAAACTCCCTAAACCAGGAAAAGGCTCCCAATATCTGAAGTCAGGTTCACTTTAGAGTGATGCCAGGACTTGAGTACAGTTTCCTGCCCTCAGTAGTCTTTGAAGTTACTCACAGAATGCTACAAGGTCAGATGGGATAAGGAGAGGTGGGGTGGAGTGGGGTATGATTGGATTGGGTTGGGTTGACCAAATTGAATTGAGCTGAGTTAGTTCTGGTGTGGATGAGGGTGTGTGGCATATATTAGGTGACATAGACACAAGACCCTCATCAGAGCTTACTCAGGAAGAGGTTTGGACCTTCCCCCAGCCACTGTCCCAACCCTAGACTTTTCCCCTCTCCAGTTAAGGTAGAGCAGATGAAAATGGTGAGTCTACAAACCTGACTTCTCCCAGTACCTCCAGCCCATCTCTGCTCTTCTGGTCTCTGTGTGCAAAGCAGTAGGTCAGACCCCACCATCTGTTGCTTTGACTTTAAAACCTAATTTGATCATTTGGAATCTTCTTGTCAAATTGCCTCCCTTCCCATAGACCCTACACATCCATCACAACCAGACTCTCCCAACCATCACAAGATACCAAAGGAAATTGTGTGATAAATCAACCTATGCTGAAGACTTTGTGGCTAAGTAAAAAAAAAAAAATACAAGGATGACTCCCTCTATGCGATTAAAAATATATTACAAAGTAACAATCATCAAAGTCATATGGCATGATTTTAAAAACACAACTACACCAGAAAAAGACCAGTAGAATAAAAATTCCAGAAATAAATTTATATTATTAAATTAAATTTCTAAATTAAAAAAACAACAACAAAACAACTTTGTATGATAATCCAGACAACACAATGGTGAGGAAATAGCTCCCATTTTAATTAGTTCTTTGGGGAATACGGATAACACTTTGGACTGACTTCATATTTGTTGTTGTTGTTATGTGCCATCGAGTCGGTTCCAACCCATAGCGACCCTGTATAGGGTTTCCGAGGGTGTAAATCTTTACGGGAGTAGAAAGCCTCATCTTTCTCCCGCGGAGCAGCTGGTAGTTTCGAACTGCTGACCTTAAGGTTCACAGCCCGATTCGTAACCACTATGCTACCAGAGCTCCCTGTATTATACCCTAATTTATGTTGTTGTAAACTGCTGTCAAGTCGGTTCTGACTAATGGTTACCCTGTAAAAGGATTTCCAAGTAGTGTCTGGTGAGTTTGAACCACTGACCTTGCAGTTCAAATCGATCTTATGGTCCACTGCTTTATCCTGCAGCCTCACATCAGGACTCCCTAATTTATTGTTCATTTTTAGTAGATCAAGCTATAGACATGAAAAAAACACACCACACACCCACAAAAAAAAACTGGAAAATAAGCTAATATACTCAGCTAGAAGAGAAAAATATCAGTGTGCAACTTGGGACAAAATGGAGGCTATCAGGAATAAGATAAGTAGGGATAAGATGAACAATAAAGCATTTATACAACTGGCTTCAATGAAAATGTAACAACAAAGAGCAATGTTAGTGCAAATTTCCGCCTATCTCATTACTGAAGGGAAGAACATTAAAGCCCCATAATGTACCCTGCTTACTCAGCCCTGGTCATTCTCACGGTTGGTGGGCTGTGGGAACAATGGGACACACCCTTGAGGACATGGTAAATTAGTCATTCTCTCAAGAGCATCAAGAGAAGTTTGCCTATGCAATCTATCTACACAAAGGCTTTAGACTATGTGGATCATGACAAATTACGGATGCCATTACGAAGGATGGCTATTCCAGAACCCTTACTTGTGCTCATGAGAAACCTGTACATACATAAAGAGGCAGTAGTCTGAACAGAACAAGGGGACACTGAATGGTTTTAACATAAGGGAAGGTATGTGCCAGGGTTGTATTCTTTCACCATACTTATTCAATCTGTATGCTGAACAAATAATCTGAGAAACTGGATTATATGAAGAAGAATGTGTAATAAGGGTTGGAGAAAGAGTGTTTATCCTTGGTAATGCAGATGATACAACCTTGCTTGCTAGAATTGAAAGGGACTTGAAATACTAATGAAGATAAAGATTACAGCCTTAAGTATGGATTGCACCTCAATGTAAAGAAAACAAAAATCCTTACAACTCCACCAATAAATAATATCATGATAAATGGAGAAAAGATCACAGATTTAATTTTGCTTGGATCCACAACCAATGTTCATGGAAGCAGCAGCCAAGAAATCAAACAACATATTGCATTAGGCAAATTTGCTGCATAAAGGGTACAAGAGCAAAGATATCAATTTGAGGACTAAGGTGCACCTGACCCAAACCATGGTGTTTTCAATAGAATCAAGTATATGTGACAAGTTAAACAATGAATAAGGAAGATCATAGAAGAATTAATGCATTTGAGTTATGGTGTTGGTGACGAATATTGAAAGTACCATGGACTGTCAGAAGAACAAATAAATGTGTGTTGGAAGAAGTATAGCTAGAATGCTCCTTAGAACCCAGAATGTTCCTTCGAAGCCAGGATATTGAGACTTATCTCTCTTACTTTGAACATATTATCAGAAGGCACCAGTCCCTGGAGAAGGATATCATGCTTGGTAAAGTGGAGAGCCGGTGAAAAAGAGCAAGATTCCCAACAAGATGGGGTAGCACAGTGACAGCAGTAATGGGCTTAATCAAGCATAACAACCATTGTGAGGATGGTGCAGAGCCTGGCAGACTTTTATTCTTAGGTTGCTATAAGTCGGAACCAACTCAACAACATCTAATGAGAACTCAAGGGCACAAACTGGACCTATCCATTGCTCTTTTTCTTTTATTTACTGGAAACGTTTGTTAAGTACCCATTTTGCACAAGGTACTGGGATTCAGGGTTGGACACGGAACTTTCTGTGTCATGGGGACAGATGAGTAATCAACCATCTTAGTACAGTCTGAAAAGCCCTGTGGCTAAGTGATGGATAGATAACACAGCGTTAGCCCAGAGGAGAGACACTCAACATACAGGGAATCATACAATTCTCTATTTTCGTAAGTTTTCTGCCAGTGACAGGGTACAGTCTTACCACCTTTCTATCGCTATTTTTAAGTGGGAAAGGTTTGAGTTTTCCTTCTCTGGCAGGTTTCCATTTTACGCCGGTTTTACTATATTTCGGAGAGCAGAGAGGGATTCCCAGAGCAGAATCTTACAGGATGAAAGTGTGTTTGCAAGAGAGGTGAGGGAAAAGGCATTCTCAAAAAGGGATGTGCCTGTGCAAACACACAGATGTGTGACGCTGCTCATCTCCTTTAGTGTCTTGTCAGTGGTTCTGCGGGAGCCCTGGCTGGTAGGTTGGTGGAGGTCAGACCACAGCACGGCACAATGGGCCTCCTACTCCAACCCAGGCACAGTGGGAGGGCAATTAAACTAGGCAGAGACATAATTAAATTTGTGTCTAAGAAAGATCCATCTAAATGTATGAGAGCTGTCCAATTCATTCTGTGCTTTGATGGGGAGAGTCCATTGTGGATTATAGCCAAAGGAAATAACTCAGAAAGAAAACAAAGGCCATTTGTCAAAAGATGTTCCCAGAAGCATTGTTTATAATCATGGCAAATTGGTAAAACTCCAAGTGGCCAGCTCTGGACAATTGTCCTGGGGGAGATGGAGACAATTGAGACATGACCCACACCTTCCTCAAGGTGTGCTCATGGGAAGCAGACACATAAGCAGGTACTGGCAGTGCAGGGGTGGAGGCTGGTGCCTGGAGAGACAGATGAAGAGCTGAGAGGTAGGATTTGGCCCTAAAGAGCAGGTGGAAGGGTGAGAAAGGGTCCTCTAGACACACCTTTCACAAAAGAAAAGCCCACTGCCATCAAGCCAATTCCGACTCACAGTTCCCCCTTGTGTTACAGCATAGAACTGCTCCAAAGGGCTTTATTGGCTGCCATCTTTACAGCAGCTATTTCTTCCATAGTGTCTCTGGATGGGTTTGAACTGTCAATGTTTAGGTTAATAGATGAGTGAGTGAAAACCATTTCTGCCAGTTAGGGCCATATTTATAAAGGCAAAGAGGCTGTATAATCCTAAATTCACATGGGGAGTTGATTTATTTCGACTGGTAGGGGTCCAGCCTTCACACTGCTGCTGTGAAACACACAAGTGTGATATGATGTTGTCCCAAAGCATTCCCAACTGTGGACAAAACCAAAACATTTAGCCAGGAATTCAAGTACTACTAACATGTATGTTCATCACAACGTCTAACAGTGTGTGAACGGGTGAAGCTCATTATAGACAAAGTGCAATGTCAGTGATGCAAAATCTCATGTGTGATTCTGCCCACTCCTCTCTCACTCAGGAAAGCACCTCAGACTGACACTGAGCAAAAGAAATACTATTAGAGGGAAAACTTGAACCTCATTCGTATTTTTCTTAAAAAGTAAACGAGGATCTCCAAATGGCCAATAAATATGTGAAAAAATCATCCATTTAATTAATGATCGTGAAGATACAAATGAAAACAACAGTAAAATTCTAAACAGGCACCCATTAAGCATGTAAAGAAATGGGGGCTCTTCTGCCAGGCTGATGGCCATGTATGTTGGTACAGCCACCATGGAAGGAATGCTGGTATTGCCTACTCACTTAGAAGGTATACACAAACTACGGTCCAGCCCTTCACTCCTTAAGCCTACAGAAACGTGTGCATATATGCATGGAGAGACACTGACAAAATTGTTCAGAGCAGCGGTTCGAAACTACCAGCAGCTCCGCGGGAGAAAGATGAGGCTTTCTACTCCCGTAAAGAGATACACCCTCGGAAACCCTGTACAGGGTCGCTATGGGTCGGAACCGACTCGACAGCACTTAACAACAACAACAACAACAACTGTTATGCTAGCCCCAAATGGAACCAGCTCAACTGCTCTTGGGGAAGAACGGTGTTTTCATATAGTAAACATTGGGGAGTAATGAAAGCGAATGAAGGACAATCATACACAACAGCATGGATGAATCTAAAAAACTTAGCATTCAGAGAAATAACTCAAGCAAAAGAATACAACTTACCTATGTGAAGTTCAAAATAAGTAAAGCTAAACTTTAGTACAGGTTTATTGTTGTTGTTAAGCGCTGCTGGGGTGGTTAAAACTCATAGTGACCCTTTGTGGGGTTTCCGAGGTGGGTTTGAACTGCCAGCCTTACTCTTAGCAGTATAAAGCTTATCATCCTACAGCACCACACCAGGACTCCTTTAGTATACGTAGTTTGGATTTATGACAGGATTCCATTCTAATGACTCCATTGTAAGTCAGTTCTGACGTAAGTTGAATGCTTCTTTTTTTTCTTTTCATTTTCACTGTTATTGTCTTTTATTACCAGTATCTTTATAAATCTAATTTTTGTACAGCCGCAAGTGAACATCTGAGAACGGTAACATTAGTGTAACACTGTATGTAACACATATTAGTAACAATTGTTGTTAAGTGCTGTCATGTCGATTCCGACCCATAGCGACCCTGTATAGGTTTTTCAAGGAGTAGCTGGTGAGCTTGAACCGCCGACCTTGCAGTTTAAACGACTTTGTAGTCTGATGCATTAGACCACAGCGCCACACCAGGACTCCTTAGTAACAATACTTATTAACAATAAGTACCAACAAAACCAAACAGGCAGTGGTAAGTGCAGTTTGTCATAATTTGAATCTATTGTAAGTCAGGGACAACCTGTATTTGTGAAAACATGCTTAGGTAGTAAACTTAGTTTTAAAAAGCAAAGATAGGTAGTGGCTATCTTGGTGGGCAGGGGCAGGAAAGGGCCAAAACCTAACCCACTGCTACTGACTTGATCCTGACTCACTGGGCTTCTGAGGCTATACATCTTAATGGAAGCAGGTCGCTTCACCTTTCCCCCTCAGTCTTTGGGGGGAAGAGGGGAAGAAATCACTGCAAAGAGGCTTCTGAGGGGGCTAGTTCCTGGCCTGAGATACATGTATATTTGCTTTAAGATAAATCATTGTTGCTAAGTGCCATCAAGTCGGTTCCAATTCATAACAACCCAGTATATAGTTTCCTAGGCTGTAAATCTATTCAGGAGCAGAAAGCCTCATCTTTCTCCCGTGGAGCGACTGGTAGACTAAACGGCCAACCCTGTGGTTCGAAGTACAGTGTTTATCCTCTATGAGCTCCCAGTTCTAGAGCACTGTATACACATTTATGAGTGTATGCTGTATTTCACAATTAAATTTTTTGAAGAAAAGTAAACATTTTGTACATCTCAGCACTTTATTATCAGAAACAAATTACTTGTGACCACTCCCTCTGCCCCACAACAGACCCCTTATCTTCTGAGACAGCAGGTATCCCAATGACACTGGAACTTTACCAGCAAAAGGAAGGGGCCACACTGTCATCCAGCTCAGTCCCAACCTCGTCAGGACACGAGAGGCCTTGTGGGCGACACCCCAGTGTCAAGGTCTCTTCAAGCAGAGTGATGCGGGAGCATGAGGTTGGCTGTGCATAGAACAAGCTGAACATTAAACAAGAAGACTTCCAGAAAACTTACACTACAAGTATCTGTGACGCTGTTTTTCTGCCCATGAACTATGAGCCCCTTGGGGCAGAGACTGTGCTCCAACCCTCTCTGTGCTCCCAGCAGTCAGCACAAGGGTGTCTTGGAGTTGGCACTTGGTATGAAAGTGTTGAAATAAATTATATAGAATAATTAAACCTCAAGCTAGAGCAATGTTGTTATGTTTTGTTCCCCTGTGTTTTAAACTGTTGTTGTTAGGTGCCATTGAGTCAGTACCAACTCACAGCGACCCTGTGCACAATAGAACAAAACACTGCCTGGTCCTGGGCCAACCTCACAATTACCTAGGAGTGGAATTGCTGGCTCATAGGATAGGTTTAGCTTCTTAAGAAACTGCCCCATTTTTTGAAAATGTGTTCTAAACTCTTAATCATTGACTTGCAAACATTCTTTCAGAAGCCAGTCTGCTTAAGAATATCAGAGTGGATGGGAGCAGAGATCCTGATCAGAGGCTCTAGGCTTAAATTGTGCCCCTAGCACATAAGGCTGACTGCTCACGGGTAAATGACTTCAGTTTTTATTCATAGCTCAATGTGGCACTGCAGGAGTCCTGGTGTGGGCCTGCAGGATAATGCGCTGGACCAAAAGGTCAGTTTGAACTGTGAGGTCGGCAATTCAAACCCACCAGCTGCTCCTTGGAAACCCTATACAGGGTCACTATGGTTCAGAACCAACTTGATGGCACTTAAAATAACAACAATGTGGCACTGTAGGCTAAGCGTAGGATTGCTAATCACAAGGTCAGTAGTTCAAACCTACCAGCCACTGTCAGAAACCCTATAAAGGCCCGCTGTGAGTTGGAATTGACTTGATGGCACTTAACAACAACAAAGGGGGAGGGGAATAATGATTGGAACAGTTGAGAAGACTGAATGAGTTCTATAGTACAAAGCACTTAGAGCACTGTGGCCTATATTAGTACCAAAGAGTCTTGTAGTTGTCATTGAGTCCGTTCCGACTCAGACCCTGCATAGGGTTTCTGAGGAGTGACTGGTAGGTTTGAACCACCAACCTTGTGGTTAGCAATACAGTACTTAGCCTACAGCTGAGCATCGGTCCTGTGGAGGACATAATACCAGTGGAGGCACGGCTGTCATGGATCTACCTATATTTGTGTGGCCTTGAGCAAATCACCTCCCCTCTCTGAGCTTCTTCTCCTAAGAAGGAACCCAACTGACTTCTCAGCAGTAGTGGGTGATGGATCCAGGGGCTGGGTGGAGGGTAAGTCCTACAAGATGCCATGCAGATGCAACAGACTTGTGTTAGGATTGTGACACTCTGATTATGGGGGTTCCCTGAGCCCTTCGCAAGCCATGTGTCTGAGGAGCTCCTCTAACTACATAATCCGGTGTTAAAGAGTATGGACTCTGGAAACAGATTATCTGGTTCAAATCCTACCCTGGCAATTTAGAACACATGTGACTTTGGGTCTCAGTCTCCTCATTTGAGACGCTGATATAATCACAGCCCGTAGACCCCATTTCCAGGGTACAGGAGGACAGGGAGAGAGAAATGATAGCGTGCTCAGGTTGCTGCCTGGAGCCTATGATGGATTTGCTAAGTGTTGAGCACATTAAACTCATGTAAAATCTGGGTTGCCGAAAGCAGTTCCACATTGCTAGGAGGATTGTTTTCAGATCTCAGTGGGGCAAACTGCTCTCACCAGGGCCCTCCTCGCCTCCTGAGGGTTTCCTGCCCCCCCCCCGCCCCCTTTTTGCATTATGGATGAAAAAGGGCTTCCTCTGTGTTAGAAATAGCAGTGCTAACTTGACATTGAGGGGTACAGCTACAAAAGCAGGGAGCAGGAAGAAACATCAAAGTCTCTTCCTCCAGAACCCTGGTTTTCTTCAGTTAGAACAGAGAGCTTGCAGTAAAATTCACCAAAGACCGTGCACAGAACTCAGAGTTGCCCTCTGCCACTGAACTGGCAGTGCCAAATTGCAACGTTCAATATGGGCCATGGTGCCGAGAAGCCAAAACTACGTTCCAGCTGCCCTTTGATCTGCAAGAAATGCCAGGCTGGATGCTCTGGCAGGCAAAGCTGTCATCGCGTTTGAGTCTTGCTCCAGAGAAGACAATGGTTTGGACTGTTCCAGTTTCCTTTGGGACACAAAGAGTTAACCAAGGCCACCCACTCAGTCCCCAGTTTCCTTCAGGGGGACCAGAGGTAGTGGCTCATGGTTTCCAAAGGATTCTGCACTGAATGCAAAAGGGCTCAGAGGCTACTGGGGGGAGGCAGGGGGTGGAGAGTCCCAGCAGTTGCAAGCTGCCTGAGGTAGAGGGCTGGGCAGAGATGGGAGCCTAGAGACCTGGATTCTGCTCTGATTCTTGGTCCTGTCAATTCCTAAACCTGTCTCCACCTCAATGTCCTCCTCTGTGAAAGAGTCCACTTTGCTCTCAAACCCCACAGGTACTGCAAAGATCGAACTATAATCGCTATCACTTATTTTGTGACACGTGCCAGGAGCATGGGAACCACATTATTTCTAATCTCTCCTTTAGTCTTCCCAGCACCCCTAGGAGGCAGGGTTACCTGGTTATTTCTCGTTTTCAGATGAGGAAATAGTTAAAGACACAGGTAGGTGGAATCTCTTGCCGGTGGTCACCCAATTTAGTCACAATTCAAACCCAGACAGCCTAACATCTTAACCTAAACCCATTTTAACTCAGACCCCACAATTCAGTCAACCACCTCTGGATCCTGGAGGAGAAACTGAGACCCAGGGAACAGAAGGGTCCTGGATGCCCAGTCTCTCAACTCACACCTCTTCCCATTAGCCCTAGTGCCACTCCTCACGGTAGATGTCACCCCAAGGCAACTTGGCGCTAAGTAAGGCACTGGAGTAATTTGGTCCTGTAGGTTTTGCACAGCAAAGGAGTCAGGTGTCCTTACTAGTTGTCATGCTCCCGCACCTGTGTGCAAGCCATGCAGTATACCTGGAAAGCATACCCCAGCATGCTCCAATCCTGCCAGCCAGAGCATACGACCTGAGCGCCAGCTCTGAGCGCGCTGGGGAGAACTGTTCCGCAGAGGCGCGGGTACAGTCACTGCGCTTCTGGACACTCTTTCTGCCCAAGATCCGACGGGCCGCGCCCCACTCAGATTTCCCGATGCAAACTGCCCAAGCAGCGTTTCACGGCTCGGGTTGCCCAGGGTCCGCATTCGCGGCTCAAACCCCTGCACTGCCCCGAGGTAACCGCCAGTCGGGCCGCCAGTACGCACCGAGTGGCCAAGACTCCCTTTTATGTCAAGGAATGTAGCGCGCACTGCAGCCGCACCCGCCGCTAAAACCAACTTCCCAAGGTGCGAGACAGCCAGTTCCAACCCTCAGACCGGGTCTCTTACCTGTAGCGGCGCTGGTGATAACAGGGAAAAGCTCGGAGACTGAGAGTAGCAAGAGCAAGCGCCAGCACTGCCCCTTCCTCCTGCAAGAAGTGGCAAAGGGAGAGATGGTGAGGCGGGCTGCAGGGCAGAGGGGCCTGGGGCGCGGGGCAGCGGGTCTTACCTTGGTGCCATCTCGCGGGTCTGCAGAGCCACCGAAAGCGCGCCGAGAGGGACTGGAGCTGAGGCGCGGAGCTCCGCGGAGGACCAGCGGGCGCTGCTCCTGCCGCGCTCACCCTTCCTGCAGGGAACAAAGGCGGCGCTCTTCGGCGGTGATGGGCAGGGTCCCGGCTCCCGGCCTGCGCCCTGAGTCACTGCGCTCTGAAACTCGACTCCGCCGCGCCCTGCGCTCGCTGCGCTCTGCGCCCCACCTCGGGCAACCGAGGCGCAATCACGCCCGGGATCCTGGTAACGCGGGCCGTCTCCCCACGCCCCTTTCTCCCTCGACGGGCGCGCGCTCCACCTCCGCTGCCTCCACTCCAGGCGGCCTTACGTAACCTTCGAGGAAAGCCCGGCACCCACGCTCTGTCTCTGCCGGGGCTGCCCCATTAACATGGCTTTCTCCAACCAGCGGGCCCACGGGATCCCCTCAGTCCAGGGAGATTGGAATCACTGTGACCCCGTTATTTGATGGATGAGAAAACTGAGATTCAGGGAGGTTGAATGAATGTCCCAATGTTATACAGCTGGACTGAACTGTTGGCGGTTGCGCCCCACCCAGCACGCCTCATCATAGAATTCACTTGAATTACCTGGAGTGGCTTCATCTGGGGGCCGTAAGTGGTAAATATAGCTAAAGGCAGTCTTTAAAAAAAACCTAATTCCAGTGCTTTCCTTTCTGTATCTGCCCCCATCACCAGAATATAGAGCAAGGTGTTATAGTTGTTTTGTTCTCTTCCTAAAATAACACCTGCTGAAGGAGATGAAAAAGGAGTCTAGGTGGCACCATAGTTAAAGCACTGGGATACTAACTGAAAGGGCCAGCGGTTGGAGCCCAGCAGCCTTTTCATGGGAGAAAGATGTTCCAGTCCGCTTCCGTAGAGAATTGTTAAGCGCCGTGCAGTTGGTTCCAACTCACAGTGGCCTTGTGTAGAGTTTACGAGGCTTTTTAAATCTTTGCTGGAACAGCAAGTCTCGGTCTTTCTCTTGCGGAGCTACAGTGCTCCCTTGAAAATTGCATGAGACTGATCTATAGGCCACTATAAAGAGAAATTAAGGGGTTTCGTGTATTTTTTTGGTTTGGCTTTTTTTCTTCTGAATCTTATTTAGTTATTGTTGCGAATATATACAGAAAACCCCAATGTAACAGTTTCTACATGTACAGTTAAGGAACTCTGGTAGTGTAGTGGATTACAAGTTGGCCTGTTAATGGCAAAGTCCTCAGTTTGAATCTACCAGTGGCTCTGCGAGAGAAAGATGGGGCTTTCTGCTCCCGTAAAGATTTACAGCCTCGGAAACCGGATGCAGGGTCACTCTAAATGAACCTACTCAATGGCACATAACCACGCCCGGCCGCACCACATTGATTGTACTCTTGGAGTGATAGAACCAGCCTCATGTTCCTTTTCTGAATGCTTCCTCCCTTCATTCCTGTAAACCCACTGCCCCTTTTTCTTGCCTAATCTTTCTGGTTGCTGTTGTCAATTTGATCTCAAATAAATAGATCTTTGTTATTACTATTGTTAAATGCCTCGAGTTGGTTGCCACTCTGGGAAGCGGCTGGTGAGATTTTAGAAGAGCAAAATGCTTATGGTAGCCCTTTTTTGTAAACTAGTTATCCTAAATTATTGTTCGGTCTTAGGATGACTTCAGGAGCTATTTTGGTTTAAGGTTTAAAGATGATCTCAGGGCAATAGTTTCAAGGGCTCTTGCACTGCCCATACCTCTAGAAAGTCTAGAGTCTGTAAGAATGTGATCTTCTGTTCTGCATTTCCCCCTCTTTGGTTCAGTTTTCTTCTATGGAACCTTTGATCTTGATGGTCAGTAACAGTAGTTGGGCATCATCCAGTTCTTCCCGTCTCCTGGAAGAGAAGGCACCTGTTCATGGAGGAAATGAACCTCACATTCCATTTCCTCCTCCTATTCCTGACTCTCCTTTCTCTTGCTCCAGGTGAATAGAGACCAATTGTTGTGCCTTGGATGGTGGCTTGCAAGCTTTGAAGACCTCAAGCAGTAAGCAGTGATCTAGGAGGTAGAACAGGAACACTAGAGATGTTATTCAGTCAATTAACTGGGATGACCCATGAAACCATGACCCTAAACCTCCAAACCAAGAAACAAAATCTCATGATGTATTTGGTTGCACATAAGCAGCCTTAATAGCTACTCTTTTGACTTGTCGTTGTTATAAATGTTTCTATCACACTTTTGCCAATTCCATTTTTTAACAGGTAGGTATACAACTAATTGACAACATTTACAATCATTGGCTATGCAGCCCTGCCCTTAATCAATGTGATTTAGTAGGAGACACCAAACCAACATTTGATAATTAAAGAATAGTTCTTTCTGGGTAAACCACGTGGTCAGGCACTGTGAAGGTGGAGAGAGATGACTCAGTCTCAGTCCCCAAACCCCTCAGAGGTGGTAGTGACAGAGGGGGATATGGGCAGACTATCCCAGCTTGACAAGGCTTAGCACAGGACCTGGCATGTGGGTGGCCTTTTATTATTGTCATTAGTACCAGTCGTAAGAGTATAAGATCTTTGAGTGAGAGGGGGCACTGCCAAAATTCAGCGGAGACTTGGACAGTTCTGAAGCCATGCCCATCCAGGGGCTTCACTTCCTGATGCACCGAGTAGACATAGAGCTCTGTGGCTCCAGGGTCAGTTCCTGTCTTCATTAACTATCTATAGATAGCCAGTAACCACAAGTCAAGTGAAAAGGTCATACAGGGAAGAATGGGATTGGATGAAAATAGTAGTTACCTCAGAAGGTCTCCATCCCTGGAATCTATGAATGTTACAAGGGAAAAAGACTGCAGATATGATTAAATTGTTGTTGTTGCTAAGTGTTGTCGAGTCGGTACTGACTTTCCAAGGAGTAGCTGGTGGGTTTGAACTGCTGACCTTTTTAGTTTACCATCCAGTGCTTATCCTACAGTGCCACACCAGGACTCCATATTTAAATAGTTGTTGTTGTTGTTATGTGCCGTGGAGTCGGTTCCAACTCATAGTGACCCTGTACAGGGTTTCCGTGGCTACAAATCTTTACAGGAGCAGAAAGCCTCATCTTTCTCCCACGGAACAGCTGGTAGTTTCAAACTGCTGACCTTGCAGTTCACAGCCCGATTCATAACCGCTACGCTACCAGAGCTCCTTAAATTAAAAGTCTTAAAATGAGAAGATTATGTGGGATTATCAGGGTGGGTGGGCCCTTATAAGAAGGAGGCAGATGGAGATTTGACATACATAGGAAGAAAACGCGATGTGGCCATGGAAGTAGACATTAGGATGATGCAGTCAAAACCAAGGACCGTTGGCAGCCACCAGAAGGTGGAAAAGGCAAGGGATCATTTCTCCCCTAGAGTCTCTGGAGGGACTGGACTCTGCTGATGCCTTGATTTCAGCCCTGTGAAACTGATTTTGGACTTCTGCCAAAAACTGTTTAAGTATTCTTCTGACCAACTGTTTAAGCCACCAAGTTGTGGTACAGCATCCATGGGGAGTGAAAGACTGCAGCTACCATTTGTAGAGTACTGATTAGAACCCAGGCCCTGTGCCAAAAGCTTTACGTATAGTATCTCGTTTTGTCATTATCAAACCGGCCTATCAGGTTGGAACATTAAAGACTCCTAGGTTGTTGAGTCCTGAGCTAGTGAATGAAAGGTGTTGGCTCCCTTACTCCTCACCACTAAGCCACACTGCCTCTCCTCTCCGTGGGCAGAAGGCTTATACTTGCTCCCCTCTCCCTAGAGCAAACTTGCACTGGAGACAGAGAGCACTCGGGCATGAAAGAAAAGACCAGTGTGGTCCTGGCAGTGGGGGCTCTGAGGGCCAGGAGCCTGGGTTCTAGCACCCAGTTCTGGCCCTGACTGACAGGGATTTACGAAGGTAAATCGTATTCCTTTGTAATCGTTTAAAAACTCTCCATCTGTATAATGCGAGTCATGGTCCTGACCTGGACAGGAGGTTGGTAGGAATTACAAATTTGGGTTCTAAGGCCACACTGACTGGATTGAATCTTGACAATCATCTATTACTTAGAAACTCTATGACACTTAGGAATTTACTCAACCTCATCTGTAAAATGAGATGACAAAGGTTATTTCCTTCTTGGTAACTGGGAGAATTCAGGGTGTTACTGAAATATTAAGCATGTATCAGAGTTCTTGTTGTTGTTGTTGTTAAGTGCTGTTGAGTAGGCTCCAACTCATAGTGACCTTGTATAGGGTTTCTGAGGAGCTGACGGTTGAGTTTGAACTGCCAATCTTACGATTCGCAGTTCAGCGCTGATACAACAGTACCACACCAGGAGTCCTAGGAAAAGACTAGAGACAAGCAAAAATGTCAGAGTGCTAATACAGAACAAGAGAATCTTGATGAATCAATACTTAAGCGCTCAGTTGCTGAGAAGCTGGTAGTTAAAACTCACCAGTTGCTCTGTAAGAGGCAGATCTGGTAATCCGCTCCTATAAAGATTACAACCTGGAAAACCCTATAGGGCAGTTCTGCTCTGCCACATGGGTCACAAAGAGTCAAAAATCAACTCAGCAACACCTAGCATCAATCTAACCACTGCGGTTGAACCAATTCCAACTCATAACAACCCTGTAAGACAAAGTAGAACAGCTCCAGAGAGTTTCAGAAACTGTCAATCTTTACTGGAGTCTCATTTTCATCCCAAGAGACGGTTGGTAGGTTTGGACTACTGACCTTTCAGTCAGTAACTCAACATGTAATTTATTGCCCCAACTAGGGCTCCTTAGCAACACCACCACCAACAGTACAGGACAAATGCTCGCTGAATGCTGGTCTGTATGATTAGTGGTGATATTCTTCTTTTGCTGGTTTTGTATAAGAACTTGGCAATTCATTGGATTCTTAAGACGAAATTCTCTAATGCGCATTTCTTCTCCAAAATGATTGCATGTAAGTGCACATTAATGTTGTTAAATTTGTGCTTTTTCCACCTGACTCACAGCGACCCTGTATAGGGTTTTTGAGGAGCAGTTGGTGGGTTTGAACTGCTGACCTTGTGGTTCACAGTCCAATGTTGATCCTACAGCGCCACACCAGGAGTCCTTGTCACCTGAAGCCAGATGAAATTAAGGCTCTCATTTTGGAATTTGGCCTGGAGGTGGGAATTATGAACTCAGACTGAGGGAGGACAGTGAGGGTCTCAGGACCAAATGGTCCCAGCTGTGAGTGTGGGAGGGATGAAAGCAGGAAGCCAAACAAGGCATTTCACCTCCTGCCAGACTGTGCTTTGAGGGCTTAAGTGATTTCCTTCCATTCAATATGAAGCTGGAGAAATCACCAAGAGGAAGCTTCATGTCATACCCAAGCTGGTGTAAATTGTTTACCACAACTTCAGTATAGTTGCAAGACCACGACATGTGGAAATGTGGGGATACCGTGTCCCAGCTCGTCCAAGGCTCAACTAAATTCATAGGCTTTTCCGCTTTCCTATACTCCACCCAAGTGTCCCAGAAAACTGTCTCCGAAAGCACTTTCCAGACTGTCTCAAGTAGTGGAAAGAACACAAAAATCAGTCAGAAGCATCCTAAATTTGGACTTGGGAAGAAGTTACCAAGCGTAGAGGACACAGCATTCAGAATCTCGGTTTCTTCACTTGCTGTTACTGCCACTGTGTCAGCTCTGGCTCTTGGAGACTTGGTGTCTAACTGAAAGAAACCTTTTCTGGTCCTGTGCCATCTTCATGAACATTGGTTTGTTCGAATCCACCAATGAGGCCATTGCATCGATCCATTTAATTTATGGTTTCCCTCTCTTTCATCAGACATGACTGCTCTAGCAAATGGTCCCTCCCAATGATACATCCAAAGTAAGCAAAGCAAAGTCTTAGACAATATCCTGTGCTCCCTAGAGTTGTCATGGGCTAATTTTCAAAAATAGACTACCTTTCTTCCTCATGTCTTAGTCTAGATGTTTTGCTGAAATCATGGTGACCCTGCTGGTGTTTGAAACACCCACGTCACTGCTTCCAGCATCATAGCGACACACAAGCCACTACAGTACAACAAACAAGCAGGCGGTAGACTTTCTTCAGTCCCCAAATCCAAACCTACTGCTGTCAAGTTGATCCCAACTCAGAGTGACTTTGTAGGACAGGCTCGAACTAGTGTTTACAGAAGCAGGTTGTCACATATTTCTCCTGTGGAGCAGCTGGTGGGTTTGAACCACTGAACTTTCAGTTAGCAGCTGAGTGCTTAACCACTGTTAAGCTACCAGGGTTCCCATTTCTTCAGTACACAGGTACTGGCATATTCCATGTTATTGGGCTTCACTTTATTCAGCTTTGCAAATATTGTGTTTTTTGACAAATTGAAAGTTTGTGGCAACTCTGCATCCAGCAAGTTTATTGGCATAATTTTCAAACAATATAGGAGTCCTGTTGTGGCCCTGTGGGTTAATGCACTGAACTGCAAAGTTGGTTTGAACGGCAAGGTCAGAGGTTCAGGCTCACCAGCTGCTTCCCGGAAACCCTATACAGGGTCACCACTATGTGTTGGAACTGACTTGGCTTCACTTAACAACAACAAGGAGAGCTGGTACCGTAGTGATTATGAGTAAGGCTGCTAATCTCATGATCAGCAGTTCGAAACTACCAGTGGTTCCGAGGGAGAAAGATGAGGCTTTCTGCTTCCCTAAAGATTTACAGCCTCCAAAGCCTTATGCAAGGAGCTCTGGTAGCGTAGTGGTTACAAACCTCAGGGTCAGCAGTTCGAAGCTACCAGCTGTTCCACAGGAGAAAGATGAGACTTTCTGCTCCCGTAAAGATTTACATCCTCGTAAACCCTGTACAGGGCCACTATGAGTCAGAACCGACTCCACGGCACATAGCAACAACAACACCCTATGCAGGGTCGCTATGAGTCAGAGCTGACTCCACGGCACACCACCACCACCATATGCTCTATGTCACATTTTGACAATTCTTGCAATATTCCAAACTTCATATAATCACAATGTTATTGTACACTTAAGAGACTACAGTATAGTGTAAACATAACTTTTATATGTACTGGGAGACTAAACTATTCCTGTGACTTGCTACATGGCAGTATTGGCTTTTTTATGGTGGTCAGGAACTGACCCTGCACATGTCTTTGAGCCAGGCCTATATAGCATCTTCTTTGTGGAGCTGTGGTAGGAACATTCACAGAGGTACCCAAAGGTCGCATCTTCATTTGCTTTAATGAGCAGTGAAAGCTAAGTAGACTTAGCCAGCTGAGAGAAAAGAATGTGCTAGAATAGCCATAGAAGCTAATTTCCTTTTGGATAATCAGGAGACAATAATGCCAGTTTAAAACTGCCATTCATTGAGGACCGTGCTTATCTTCCAGCCTCAACAACTCCAATGCATTTGACTCTGCAAAGGAGACCAAGAGCTGAGAAGAGCCAATTTGTTCAGCACAATAGCTAAAGCCTGATTTGAAAATCTGACAATCCAAGAGGGAGGAGGACAAGAAAAAAAAAGATGGGGCAGTTCATCTGACAGCCTTATGATCGCTGTCAGTATCCCATTCACGTCCCTTCTGCTTTCAGAATGTCTGTATTTGGTGGCTGTCTTCCAGCTGCCAGCACCTATATCCCCTTACCTGAGGGCACAAGCCAGATGTGCTGGGGACCTGAGACTGTCACCACTTCCCCACAAGCCTGCAGAGCTCTCAACATCATCAGACAGGAGCTGGTGGATAAACACCTCAGCTCCCTCACCCATCTGGTAGGAACATTCAGGAACCCGCTCTGCACTTAGCCCTAGAGCCCCCCAGCAGGATTATCTCTGGTTACCCACAAAGTTGTTGTACATCCACCCGATACTGGCTTCCTGTCTCACTTCCAGCGCCTCGGCTTGCACTAGAATCTTGGCTTCAAGGTCTCCTTCCAGGAGAATCCAACTAAGATAGCCACTTTAGATTCTTTGGGCATCACCTGTCTCCATCATCTTTGGCCACTTGTTCCAGCCCCAGGTCCCTCAGTGGTGGCCCATACTACCCCCAGACTCTCACCAAGTTCATACAGGTCAGTCACAGCTCCTTGTCTCGTGCCCTCACTGACCACCTCTTGCTTCCTGCACCAGGACTTCCTATGGATGTTGAGATATAGCATCCTGAGTGACCCTCCCAGCAACATGCAACCTGAAGTCCAGTGGGAATAACACCCTGTGGAACAAAATTTTAGCCAATGGAAACCAGAAAATAAATCCTTCTCCCTTCCTTTCCCAGATGGTTTGTCCTGGTCTCTCAGAATATGGTGGTAGAAGAATGAACAATAACTCATTATCTAAATCTCTTACTGGCTCTTCTTCCTTCTCTACCTCACTCCTCTTTTCTTTACTTCTGCTGACTAGGATTCTACTTCCTAATAAAACAGAAATCCATAATACTTTGCCTCAGATACTGCTCTCTGAATAATCCAGGAATAAGTAAGTAGGAGAGTTTCTCTCTTACCTTTCAACACTTAAGTATCTTAACAGGGTAAAATTTAGGGTAGTTGTCACTTCCTGCTCACCAGGTCCAATTAACATGTCACCAATATAGGGGATCAGCATTATAGTCTGTGGCATAGCGGGATGTTTGAGGTCCCTGGGGGCAATATTATAACAGAGAACAGTAGAGTTACACAGCCCTGGAGCAAGATACTAAACACATACTGTCTTTGCCATATGAAAGGGAATTGCTTTTGTTCTTCCTTACTGATGGGATTAAACTGCATTCTCCAGATTATCAAGTATTCCAAGTGCCAAAGGCTGGGTTGATATATTCCTGTAGAGCTACCACAACCAACCTGGCAGCTGCCATTGTGGCTCCCTCTGGTCCAATGGATAGTGATCCACTATCACCCACCACAATCCATTTGGCTCTTACAGGGTCTATATGAGTGGATTTGTGGGAATGTGCTGGGGTAAATCACCCTGTGCCCCCTAAGTCTCTTCTTTAGCAGTATAAAACATTTCTTTCTTTATTGTTGTAAACATGTACACGAGATTACATTAGTCATCCAACATTTTTCATATAGTGAAGTTGGTTATATCAATTATATTGAGCAATTATCACCCATGTCCTGTACCAAACTTTCCATCCCCACAAACAACAACAACAAAAAAATCAATGCTTACTAAGCAATAAGTCTCCCTATGTCTTTTCTCTCCTGCTCCTGATAACCATATTGCTTTTTATTTCATCTACTTTTTGTCTTCTGTTTTACCTCATCATATATTAGCAACTAATGACAGTTTTTATTATTTGCCTTGTATATACTTTTCTTCTCTTGGTTTTCAAACTTCCTATGTAATTGTGTTTCAGATGTGCTTCTTGTAAAAGGCATAGGCTGCTGTAGTTGTTTTCTTGTGTTAGTCATTGTTCATCAATCTGTAAGCCTCTACTGTTTGGATAGGAGAGTTCAATCTAGTCATGATTTACATGACTACTAACAGATCTGACCACCACTCATTTGTCCAATTGTAGTGACTTGTGTGTTGCTGAGCTGCCGGAAGCTATGCCACCAGTATTTTAAGTATCAGAAGTGTCATCATGGTCATCTGAGCTTAAGTAGAGATTGACCATTCTGAATGGTTAGCTACTGAAAACCTTATGAATAGTAGTGGATCATTGTCTGATAATAGTGCTGGAAGATGAGGTCCTCATCTTTGGAAGGCACCCAAAATATGATTAGGGAAGAGCTGCCTTCTCAAAGTAGAGTTGACCTTAATGATATGCAAAGAGGAAAGCTTCCAGAACTGTTATTTACTGATGGGGCACAACTCAAAATGAGAAGAAATAGTTGCAAACATTCATTAACAAACAGAACATGGAATGTACAAACTACAGATCTAGAAAAATTGGAAGCCATCAAAAATGAAATGGAATAAAGATCAATATCCTAGGCATTAGTGAGTTGAAATAGACCTATGTTGGCCATTTTGGTTCAGATACTCATAAACTTTAATATGCCAGAAATGCAAAGTGAAAAGGACAGAGGTCACGTTCATTGTTAAAAAGAACATTTCAAGATCTATCTGAAAGTATAATGTCTTCTCTGATAGCCTAATATCCATACACTTACAAGGAAGAACAGTTAATATCAGAATGATTCATATTTATTCATCAACCACTAAAACCAGTGATGATGAAATTGAAGAATTCTACTAACTTCTCCAGTCTGAAATTTATCAAACATGAAATAAAGATGCATTTATAATAACTAGTGATTGGAATGAGAAGGTTGGAAACAAAGAAGAAGGATCTGTAGTTGGAAAATATGGCCTTGGTGATAGAAATGATGTTGGAGATAGCATGATAGAATTTTGCAAGACCAATGACTTATTCATTGCAAATACCTTTTTCCAACAACATAAAAGGAAACTATATACATGGCTCTCACCAAATGGAATACACAGGAACCAAATTGACCACAACTGTGGGAAGAGATGATGGAGAAGCTCCAAATCATCAGCCAAAACAAGGCCAGCAGCCAATTGTGGAACTGATCATCAACTGCTCATATGAAAGTTAGGATGAAGCTAAAGACAATTAAAACAAGTCTGTGAGAGCCAAAATATGATCTTGAGTAAACCCTTCCTTAGTTTAGAGATCATCTCAATTAAACACTCGTGAATGAAGACCAGAAGAGTTGTGGAATGACATCAAGAACATCATACATGAAGAAAGGTGGGGAGAAAGTTTATTAAAAAGATAGTAAAGAAAGAATATACCAAAATGGATGTCATAAGAGATGCTGGAACTTGCTCTGTAGAGAAGTTAAACTGTAGAGAAGCTAAAGCAAATGGAAGAAATGAGGAAGTAAAAGAGCTGAACAGAAAAATTTAAAGGGCAGCTCGAGAAGACAAAGTCAAGTATTATAATAAAATGTGCAAAGACCTGAAGTTAAAACATTAAAGAACATGCTCAGCATTTTTCAAGCTGAAAGAACTGACGTAAACCTGAAGCCTCAAGTTGAAATACTGAAGGACTCTAATGGGGTCCTGATGTGGCACTTTAGGATAAGCACTGGACTGCTAATTGGTGAGGCAAGCAGTTCAAACCCACCAGTTGTTCCTTGGAAGTCCTATAGAGGGTTGTCATAAGTTGGAACCAACTCAACAGCACTTAACAACAACAACAACAATAAGGTGGGTAAAATATTGAATTATGCAGAAAGCATCAAAAGAAGATGGAATGGATATAGAGTCATTGTACCTAAAATAATCTGTTGATGTTCAACCATTTCAAGAGGTAAGCAGATGATCAAAAGAACTGATGTTACTGAAGAAAGAAGTCTAAGCAGCACTGAAGGCATTGGCAAGAGTCAAGTTTCCAGGAATTGACAGAATGCAAATGGAAATATTTCAACAAACTAATGCAGCACTAGAGGTGCTCACTAATCTATGCCAAGATAATTGGAAGAGATCCACATTTGTGCCCATTCCAGAGAAAGATGACCCAATGGAATGCAGAAATCATTGAACAATATTACTAATATCACATGCAAGTAAAATTTCGTGGAAGATAATTTTAAAATGGTTGTAGCAGTACATTGATGGAAAGCATCAAAAGAAGATGGGATCATTCAAAAACAGTTGCAGCATTACATTGACAAGGAGTTGCCAGAAATTCAAACCAGATGCAGAAGTGGACATGGAATGAAGGATATCATTGCTGGTGTCAGATGGATCTTGGTTAAAAGCAGAGAATACCAGAATGACGTCTACCTGCACTTTATTAACTCTGCAAAAGCATTTATTTCACTATGTGGATCATAACAAACTATGGATAATATTGCAAATAATCAGAATTCTGGAACAATTAACTGTGCTCATGAGGAACCTTTACATAGACCAAGAGGCAGTCATTAGAATTGAACAAGAATATACTGAATGATTTAAAATCGGAAATGGTGTACACTAGGGTTGTATTCTTTCACCATACTTATTCAATCTTTATGCTGAGCAAATAATCTGAGAAGCTAGTTTATATGAAGAAGAAGGTGGCATCAGGATTGGAAGAAGACTCATTAAGAACCTGCAATATGCAGATGACACAACCTTGTTTGCTAGAAAAGAACTTGAAATACTTACTGATGAAGATCAAAGGCTAAAGCCTTCAGCATAGATTGTACCTCAATGTAAAGAAAACAAAAATTCTCACAACTGGACCAATAAATGGCATCATGGTAACTGGAGAAAAGATTGAAGTTGCCAAAGACTTCATTTTGGTTGGATTGACAATCAACATTTATGGAAGCAGCAGTCAAGAAATCAGTGATATAATACATTAGGCAAATCTGCCACAAAAGACCTCTTTCAAGTGTTAAAGAGCAAAGATGTCACTTTGAGGAATAAGGTGCCTCTGATCCAAGCCATAGTAATCACTTCATATGCATGTGAAAGTTGGACCATGAATAAGAAAGACAGTAGAAGAACTGATGTATTGAATTATGGTGCTGATGAAGAATATTGATAGTACCATGGACTATCAGAAGAACAAACTAATCTGTCTTGCAATTAGTATAGCCAGAATGCTCTTTAGATGCAAGGATGGTGAGATTTCATCTCTAGTCCTGTGAACATGTTATCAAGAGGAACCAGTTCCTGGAGAAGAACATCATGCTTCTTGTGGAGGGAGAGTTAATATAAAAGGAAAACCTCCAACAAGGTGGATTGTCACAGTGGCAGCAGCAGTGGGCTCAGATATAATAGCAATTGTGAGGACAGGTCAGGACCAGGCAGTGTTTTATTCTGTTGTGCACAGGTCACTATGAGTCAGAACTAACTGAATGGCACCTAACAACACAATGATAGATTTGAATTTGCTTTTGCCAGTTCCTTTTCTTGGTTTCTGTTTGCCATGCTTCATCTTTCTTCCTTTTCCTTCCCCTTTCCTGGTTTTTGTTAGCATAATTGGCTTTTCTTTGTTCTTTTAAATTTTCCCCTCTGTTGTACCCTCTAAGTGTTGACATTGGCTTCAGAGGGTTGGTTTCCTGTCAGGCTCCACAGGTCAAGTGGCTGATATAAACATTATGATAGAAGCCAAGTATATATACCAAGAGGCTTCAAAAAGTTCATGGAAAAGTTCCATTATCTTTTCATTCCATTTTCCATGAACTTACTAAAGCTCCCTTGTATATTTGAGATCACACCTAAACAGGTCTAGAAGGCACAAGTAGTCCAGATTCTCGTCATCTGCTTCTTCCTACAAACACCACACTCTCAATTCACATTTAACTAGCTCATGGGTGGTTTCTTTACAACTAACAAACAGAAAAATAAACAATTCAGACTTTTCCCAAAATGAGTCAGCATGTTATGTTTATGCTAGTTGGAAATGGACTGCGGTGCATTGCAGCCTTCCTAGGGTTGGCCCTGAAGTACCGTGGTCTTCTCAGTGGGTAGAACTTTGAGTACACTTGGTCAATCACATTGAAGCAGGGAGAAGTAGTCTGAATTACAGATATACACAGATGTCTGATGAATGGCAAATGTTTTGGATGTTGGCTAGTGGCCTGAAAGATAAGATCAGATGGTCAGGGATAGGGAGATGGCAGGCAAGGGCTGGGTATATTGATCTGTGGGAAGTCGCTGATTGCTGTATCTCAGAATGTTCTCCACCACAAAGGAGACATTCAACAACCAGGAGGACATAATAACTTACCCTGTGGATTTCAGCTAGACCCTCTCTTCATGCTGGAACCTTAAATAGAGTGATAACTATGGCAGGGATAAAAGCTAAGCAAAGGCTCAACAGTGTGGACCCCATCCCTGTTCAGCAAATCTAGCAACTAGTATCATTGAATGCCAACTAGAGACACCAACAATGAGACTTCTTATGGATGTGTGGAGAACCTGGGCAGGAGTGCCAAAGGGAAGAGATTGGAGAACTGAAATAGGCATTAGGACCCTTGGATCTGACTTGGCTTAACTGTGGTCTTAGGTCCTTCCTTTCTCTGGGCCTGAATGGAAGCTGGGTTCTAGCATCTCTAAGTACTCTTCTAGCTTTGATAATTCATGATTATAAATCTGGGCCTTTTATTTGTACTATACAATATACAGATGGAGGTACTAAAAGTAATAAAATTGAAGAAATGCCTAGTAAGTTTTATGTGCCTAAACTATTTAATTTGATATACTCAACATGTCTAACTTATTATGATTGTTTTTGCAGCTTATGAGAAAGTTGAGTCACAGAAAGATTAGATCACTTACATAAGGTCACACAGCCAATAAGGGGCAAGCCCTGGATTTAAGCTATGTAGTCCTTGAGTGGGAATTGACTCAATGGTATTGGGTTTGGTATATATATTCCATTTTCCATAAATTTACTGAAGCTCCCTTGTGTATTTGAGATCACACCTAAACAGATCTGGAAGGCACAAGTAGCCCAGATTCCCCGATTCAAGTAGTATATATATATTGCTCATGAGGAGCCCTGGTGGCACAGTGGTTAAGTGGTAAGATCAGTGGTTCAAACCCACCAGTATCCTCACAGGAGAAAAATGTGGCCATTTGCTTCTATAAAGATTACAACCTTGGAAACCCTATGGAGCAGTTCTAGCCTGTACTATTGGGTCACTGTGAGTTGGAATTGACACAACACAATGGAGTTTTATACTATTCATATGTCAAATGAGATCCTCTTTGTCCCTTGGAATGGAAAAATAATCACTGCTGCCTTACAGTTCCTCCACACCGAATCCAGAATCCAGACCACTAAAAATCAGAAGGAAAACTATAAAAACGCACGCCCCAGCCTCGAAATACATCTTGACGTCTCCACATGCTCTGCTAAGTGCTCTTCCAAACAGCATTTGTCAACCACAGTTCAGACCAACATTGCTTAACGTGCATCAGAATTGTTTTGTGAAAAAAATATTAGAAGTGTAGATTCTCAGGCTCTGCCCCCAAACTAAACCAAACCCACCACTGTCAAGGCCATTCCAGCCATAATGCTGTAAATCTTTGTGGAAGTCCTACTGTGGCACCACAGGATAAACACTTGACCACAAGGTCAATTTGAGCTGCAAGGTCACAGTTCAAACTCACCAGCCACTCCTCAAAAACCCTATACAGGGTTGCTATGAGTTGGAACTGACTTGACAGCCAGCACTTAACAACAACAAATCTTGATGGTTGGTGGGTTCAGACTGCAGGTCTTTCTATTAGCAGCCAAGATTTTTAACCACTGCACCGCCAGGATCCCTTCAGCCTGTGCCCAAGATCTACCCAATCAGAATTTCTGCAGATGGGACCTGGTAACGGGAATTTTAAGACGTTCCACTAGTCCTTCACTTAGCACTGTAGTTGCACATCTATATTTCGATGGCACCTGGTTCCCAAACACTATCTTGTCACTTCTTGCAGTAGGACACTTTCTTATTTTAAATATAACCTCCATAAAGATGCATTTGCAGTTTCCAGCTCAGGTAGACTGCCAAGACCTCTCTTGGATGTATTTTCCCATTCATCACACTCTTAAAAGAGCAAGAGAAATGTGTTTTATTCAGGTAAGTCCTCTAGAATTTGGAGCAAACACAAGATTTTGGAGTGAGTACAGCCCAGAACTAAAAGGGGCCTTCCACCTGATCCCAAACCCAATCCAATCAGAGGCTCTTCTGAGCAAATTTAGAGAAATGAGAAGCCAGATGAGGTAAAGATGACTAGAGAATGCCCTGGAAGCCACTGAATAGAGAAGAAGGCCTGTGGGAGAGGCTGCGAGCTAAACCCCATGCTGTGAACTCACCTGCCTGCCACCTCCCCAGAGTCCCTTATCAGGGACCAACACTGGCTGTCACTTCTCCAGTATGATCTGTGAATACGGAAGCAGTAAATTTGACTGCTGTTTGGGTTTCAAAGAGGGTAAAAGTTGATAAATATGTCCTTGAGATCATAAATAAAAAATGACAGGACTTGAAATCTGTCCAAAATGGTAGAAGTTGTAACACTGATGAAGGCCTACCTAATGTACCCAAATACCAGGGCCATACCTTGCCTCTAAGAGTGATCCATGGTACAGCTGACAAAAAACACGGATAATGTTCTACCTCCCACTTTTCTGAGTGTTGTTAAGTGTCATTGAGTCAGTTCTGACTCATAGTGACTCTGTATAGAGTTTTCAAGGAGCAACTGGTTAGCTTGAACTGCCAACCTTACAGCTCAAACCAACCTTGCAATCCAGCCCATTAACCCACAATACCACACCAGGACTCCTTGTAAGTAATGACAGGTTTTAAAAGCATCCATCTAACTAAGGTGCAGCTATTGGTCCCTCCTGTCTGGAGGAGAGAAGAGTGATGAAAGCCAAAGACATGAAGCAATTAGTCAAGTGGGCTAATGGACCACATGAACATCAGTCTCTACTACACTGATATCAGAAGAACTTGACGATGTCCTGGTCCCCAGCTGTCACTACTAATTGCTTTGAAAGGAATTACATGAAAGGGTCCTGGATAGAGTGGGAGTAAAATGTGGAACAAAACTCAAACTTATAGCACAGACTACTTTTACTGGTTGGATAGAGACTGGCGGAACATTTGAGACTGTGGCCTTCAGTCACTCTTTAGCTCTGGAAATGAACTCACCTGATGGCTCACTTTTTAGCCAAACAGACATGTCTATAAGAGGAACAGTAACATGAGGGAGGCACACACTTTAGAATCATCAACCATTTGAGATCAAAAGGGCAGCATGTACCTAAGGACAAAGTTCAAAGGGCTAGGAAAGAAAGAGGGATGAAATAGGAAACACAGGAGGAAATGGGATGGTACATTGTGGAGACTACAATCCAGGAGATGAAACAAAATGTATATGAATTGTTGGAGGGAAAACTGATTTGTTCTGTAAACCTCCACTCAATCCACAATCAAAAAGTTAAAAGAAGAAATAACTTGTCTGCTTTCACCTACACTATTTGATTAAAGAAATCTCGGGGTGAAAATGTGCAAGCTCTCAAGACTTCTGTTGAGATAAACTCTTCCTGCTCTGTCTACCAAAACCAACTGCCCAAAGAGAGACAAACAATTGTCCACCGCTCAAGCAATGGAGGGTAGTCTGGGCCGTTATATGCTGGAGAAAGTAGTTTCCCTCACCTCAGAAATTCCTGAATGCATCTTGATATTAAGCATAGGGAAATGATTGCTGGTTATTCTGATTACGTGAGTCAACAAAAAACGGTTAGTGTGTGCTTTGTGGATTCTTTTTAGAAAAGCCTGAAATTTTAAAAAATGCTTAGGAAAGCCTGTCATAAGAAAACAAAGAAAATAAATGACTTTTGATATGATTTTAATTTAATAGGGCAAGCTTTAAATACTTAAGAAAATTATCAGAATGGCTCATTGCCCCAAATTTTAGCATACATGTGTTACAAGGGACTTTTTCAAGCCAAATTTCCTCTTTTATGTTTGGGAACCTCATGAAATGGAACACCTACCTTCTTCAAAAGATGCTTTGAAGCCATAAAAATGTTCATACACTTTGACTCAATAATCCCTTTCTGGGAAACTCGCCTAAGAAAATACTCTGAAATATGGAAAAAGCCATATGCAGAAAAATATTCCTCAAAGAGCTGGTTATTGAGAAATTGGACTCAGCCCAAAAAGTCAAAGAGGGGGCGAGGTGGTTAAGTGAATCGTGGTATGGGTATTGAAGAAATATTCTATAGTCATTTTTAATGATGGATATGCAAGTTATGAAGAATCTTTGAAAATGCCTGTCATAGAAATATTAGGTGAAAAAGTCAGGAAAATGTTGGCACACACATTATTTATAAAAACATGAAAAGAGTATTAAAAAGTATAGAGGTCCCTATGTCACAGTGGTAGGATTATGAATTTCTACCTTGTTTGCAGAGTTCTGTAATGTTATTATAGGTCTACCTGTTTTTAAAAAGTTCAAATTCCTCAAAAGCAAAACAAAAGAATAATAGAGGCTGTGAGAAGGAAGAAACATCATTAGCAGAAGTTAGGGTATATTAAGATGAGACTCTGACCATCAATTACTAAGTGGCTTTAGAATACTTTTATGTGTTATGAAATGAATATCAAGGATTTGCAAAAATAAAATATAAAAATGCATTTTTGTTTTGTTTTGCTTTGTTTAAAGAACCAAAAAACATTATTGTAGAATCATTCAGGGCTTAAAGATTCTTTTATTTCTCTGTTTTCTGGTTGCTATGGATGGTGTTAATACAACCTTGTTTGCTGAAAGTAAAGAGGACTTAAAA
>NW_006408571.1:17959381-17972934 GCF_000296735.1 Chrysochloris asiatica | reverse complement strand
CCAGTCACTGGAGAAGGATATCATGTTTGGTAAGGTGGAGGGAGGGTCAGAGAAAAAGAGGAAGCCCCCCAAAGAGATGGATTGGCCAAGTGGCAGCATCGATGGACTCAAGCGTGGCAACAGTAGTGAGGTTAGCCTAGGATCGGGCAGTGTTTCATTCTGCTGTACATAAGGTCTCTATGAGTCGGTACTGACTTGATGGCACCTAACAACAACAACAAAAATGGATGGAGTGGCATTGTGGGTTAATGCACCAGACTGCAAACTCATATAAACTGCAAGGTCGGTGGTTCTAGCTCACAGCAGCTCCTCGGAAACCCTATACAGGGTTGCTATGGGTCGAATCCAACAACAACAATGGATCCATGCATGAGGCACTTCTTGTGGAGGAGCAATGAAATGGTGCTTAGTTGTTGCTCTCTGTTTCTTCAATTTGTGTCACTCAGTAAACCAGGACCTAGGAGCCTTGGTGGTGCAACGGTTAAGTGCTCAGCTGCTAAACTAAAGGTTGGAGGTTTGAGCTCACCAATGGATCCAAGAGAGAAACAGCCTGGTAATCTGTTCCAGTAAAGACTGTTTTTTTTGTTTTTTGTTTTTTAAATCCACTGATGTCTAGTCAATTCCTATCCAAAGAGACCTTATAGGACAGAGACGAACTACCTCATGGGTTTCCAAGGCTGCACATCTTTATGGAAACAGACCTCCATATCTTTCGCCTGTGGATCAGCTATGGTGGTGGGGGTATGCCATGGAGTCAGTTCTGACTCATAGTGACCCTGCATAGGGTTTCCGAGGAGCAACTGGTGAGTTTGAACCACCGAACATATACGGTTCAAACAGGCCTTATGGTAGAGTGCTTATCCTACAGTGTTACACCAGGAACTCTATGGAGCATGCAGTTCTGTTTCTAGGATCATTAGTAGCCAGAATTGACTAGATGGCACACAACCACAAAAGTAACAAGCCATGATAAATAGAACATGGCTGTTGTCTTGGAGTCCTGAACTCTGAGAGTTGGAAGGAACCTCCAGGGTCATTCAGGTTCCCCAGTGATGTGGGTGGGAATTGGCTGTGCAGACTCCCAGACATGTTATATAAGTGTGAATGCAGAATCAAAGTCCCACCCAGGAGCAAATAAGGTCAATTGGCAAAGAGTACCAACAAAAAGAAGAAAAAAAACAGAACTCCAAAGACCAGGAAAAATGCAAAATGCAAATGCAAATCAAAGCACCTGTTCTAATTATCTCCTGTTGCCTAACAAACTATCCTAAAACATAGAGGCTTCAAACAGCCATCATTTTGTTGTATTTCATAGTTTAGACAAGGGTTGGCTGAGTAATTCCTTCATTCCTCGTGAAATTTAGGGCACTCCGTGGTACCCAGCTGCCACATAGGCTGACAGGATACAAGGTGGCCTCACTTGCAGGTCTGAAACTAGGACGGAAAGGCTGGCAGACAGGACTCTTTCAGCATTAACAGTCTCCTTGGGATGATCTGACATCTCACATGATCTCCCCAGCATGGCAGTCTCCTTGCAGTGGTCTTACTTTTCACACTGTAGCTAGCTAGCATCCTTCAGAGCAAGCATTGGGAGGAACTTAGGCAGAAACTAGTGTTGCTTACAACTTAGTCTCCGAAGTCCTAGAACATCACTTCTGTCAAGCAAATCACTAAACCAATCCAGGTTCAATAAGTCAGAAATTAGACTCTATTTCTCAGTCAAAGAGAGAGCAAAGAATCTGTAGACATCTTTAATCTAACACAGCACCATTTAGGGAAAAAATTGCAGGGTGGGAATTCCATGACCCAGTGCAGACCTAGGCGAGGAGAAAGAGCTCATGTGTGCCTTACTGGTGACGTTGGTACAACACTGAGAAATCACCTTGCCAGTATGTGCAGAATTCATCAAATCATTCCTCGGTGTGAGTCCCACATTCTCACCTCGCTTCACCTCTCTGAATGGCAGCTGTGCTTTCTACAAAGAAGGACAATGATCTTGTCTGACAGGGTTATTGAGTAGACAAAGCTTGGCTTCTGGTATCTAGAAAGCCTTCAACAAGTAGGAACCCCTTTCTTATCCAGCCCCCAACCAGACAGGCAGCAGCTGTCTCCATATTGCCAGGAAGCAATCTCATCCAGGAGGGAGAGTCCAGATTCAGAATTATAGGCTCTGGATAAGGAGGCCTCAGGGCCTGGAAGGCAGTGGAGATTCACCAAGATGTTGCTCAGTATAAAGCTGGGTTCTCAGCCTGGGTGCCTCTGGAATCACCTGGGAGACTTTCCAAACCACTGCTTCCTGGTCCCACCCCTGGAGAGTCTGATGTGACTGGCCTTGGGTGTGGCCTGGGCAAGGGGATTCTTAGAAGCCTTCAAGTGATCCCAGAGCTCAGCTTGGACTGAGAATGCCTGCCCTGGAGGCTTTGTGATATTCCTGATAAAGACCAAGTGAACCAATGAAACCAGCCTTTCCTTATCACACTGTAGGGCCAAGTGCAGATGGATGAGGGGTCTTAGGGACCAAAGATTTAGGAGATTAAGGAAAAATGTAGCCCCTCAGACTCTAGGGTCAACTCTGGAATGTAATCACATGTTCAGCACTAGGAGATTTTGCCAAGCCTGGTTTATGTCTGCTTTGTCTAACACGTTGAATAGCTCTAGTGTTGGTTTTTCTTTCCTCTGTGTTATTTTGCAATGGTCTTTATTCAAAAGTTTAAAAATTTTGATGTACCATGTCCCTCTGATACAGATGCCTAAGAATAAATTAGAAAACATTTGAACGATAGTGAAAAGTACATAGAAAAAGATACCATTTTGTTCAAAAGAATTGAGGGTTTATAGAAAGACGCCTTTCAGAATAAATGTCAGACATTCTTTTCAGATTAATAAACCCCACAGAAGTCCACTTGCCATTGGTCATTTCATCCTCCAATTGGATTCGTATCTGTTATTCAGGGATTCTGTGTGAGGGGTTCTGGAATGGAGTCGAGGCTCTAATATATGCAGGGGTGACATCGGAAACTCTCCATCTAGTCCTGGGAAATTGATACTTTCATGCTATTCGCAAGCCAGAGGGTTTGGTAGAGTCTTTGGATTCTCTCTTTAGTTGCTGTATTCATTTCCTGTGACACGAAATCACCACAAACTTGGTGACTTCATGGAAAACTTTTTCTCTCACAGTTCTAAAGGCCTGAAGTCGGTTTCATTGGGCTGAAAGCAAGGTATCAGCAGTGCCATGCTCCCTCAGAAACCGAGGGGAGAAATCTGTAGCTTGCCTCTTCCAGACTGTGGCTGCCAGCATTCCTTGGCTTGTGGTCATATTACTTGGACTTTACTCCCATGGTCACATTATCGTCTCCTCTTCTGTATGTGTTAAATCTCTTTCTGCCTCCCTCTTATAAGGATACGTGTGAATGTGTTTGTGGTTGTTCAGTGCTGTCAAGTTGGTTCCGACCTACTGAGACTCTGTATTGGGTTTCCAAGGAGCAGCTGGTGAGCTTAAACTGCCGACCTTGCAGTTCAAACCAGACATTGCAGTCCAGTGCATTAACCCCCAGAGCTACACCAGGACCAAATCATGTCCCAATCTCAATATCTTTCACTTAATCAAATCTGCAAGGCCCCTTTCACCATTCACAGGTTCCAGGGATTAGGACAAGGATAGCTTTTGGAGAACCATTATTCAGCCTACTAGTTTTGAATCTTCAAGCTACCAAGATCTGATGAATAAGGATTGTGGGAGAGGGAATAAGGCGTAGTGTGATGGTTATCCTAGGTCAACGTTCCCTGACCAGCAACAGCAACATCACCTGGGGGCCTGCTGAAAGTCAGTCACACCACAGACCTACTGGTCCCGAAACTCTGAGGTGGGGCCCAGCAATCTGAGTTTTAGCCATCTCTCCAGGTGATTCTGATTCACACTGGAGCTGATGATTAATGATTGAGAGGGTAAGGGCACACCAAACATGAACAGGTTTCAGTTCAAATGCCAACTCTGCCACTTTTTACCTGTGTGAACTTGGGCAAGTCACTTCCCCTCTCTGAGACTCTGTCTCCTCACATGTAAAATAGGAATAACCATAACATCTACCACCATCTGGTTGTTCTAAGGATTAAGGGAGCTAATGCAGATAAAGTATTTAGCCGAGTGCTTTGCAAGGCCAAGACCAGGCAGGGTAAAGCCAGTGAGGCATCTAGGATCATGCAAGTATCCTACATGCACTATGAGTGGTGTGAGAGTTAAAGCACTTAGCTGTTAACCTAAAGGTCAGCAGTGCAAGCCCAGCAGCTGGTCCTCCAGATAAATGTGCCGCAGTCTACTTCTGTAATGATTTACAGCCTTGGAAACCCTGTAAGGCAGTTCTACTCTATGCTATCGGTTGCTATGAGTCAGAATCAACTCAACAGTAGTGAATTTTGAGTTCTAGGAGCTTCACCCCTCACACTGTAGTCCCAGCCCTGGCTCTTGGTATTCCAAAAGTACTTAGTAACTGACAGCTATTACTTTACGTCTTTGATGAATCTGTTATTGACGTTCTGCAGTGGTCTGGGGTCAATGTCTTCAGATGCTTTGGTCTAGAGCATGGGTGGGGAGCCTGTTTTTCTGCCAAAATTTATAACATCATTCGTGGGCCATACAAAATTATCAACTTAAAAATTAGCCTGCTATATTTGGCCAGACATTTAATTAACTCACCCTTAATGTGATGGCTGGAACTGTGGTTGCCTTGACAGGGCCAGGCCAAGTGATTTAGAGGGCTTTATACTGTCTGGTAGCGTAGTGGTTACGAATCGGGCTGCGAACCTTAAGGTCAGCGGTTCAAAACTACCAGCCGCTCCACGGGAGAAAGATGAGGCTTTCTACTCCCGTAAAGATTTACACCCTCGGAAACCCTGTACAGGGTCGCTATGGGTCGGAACCGACTCGACGGCACTTAACAATTACATACTGTCGGTGGGCCACACGTTTCCCACCCCTCATATAGAGGGATGAGCGTTGGCTTTGGGGTCTACAGGCCAGGAGTTCAAATGCCAAGAATACCAGCCAAGGAAAGAGACATAGAGGCGGGGGCAAGCTCAGCTCCCCAAGACGGCACCTCTCATGGGGCAGATGCGTTCCCCCTTCCCTTCTTCCTGAGGGAGAGTCTCCCGCCCCCCCCCCCCCCCCCGTATTTTCTATAGCAGTAGTGCTTAGTACCCATTCCTTATAAAATCTCTCAGTGCACCAGGAGAAGAGGACTTCCCCAGAGTGATGAAGAGCACCTCCAAAGCCCACAGCCAACATCACACTGACGGGTCAAAGATCTAAAGCTTTAAGCCTATGATCAGGAACTAGACAAGGAGTTCCCATCTCACACTTCTACTCAAAGTCGTACCTGACGTTTTAGTTGGCTCAACAGGAAAAGAAAATGAGATGAAACACATCCATTTTGGGAAAGAAGAAATAAAATCATCTTTACAGGCAACATGATTGTCTATGGAGAAAATTCAATGGAATCTACAACAAAATTACTAGAATTAATTAAAGAGTTTACCAAGGTGGTAGGATCTAGAAGCCACATACAAAAATCAGTTGCATTTTCATATATTAGCAACAAACTATAGGAAATCCAAATTTTTTTTTAAAAAAAACACCATTTCGTGTAAAGGTAGGTGTTCTACAGCAGGGACGGGAGTGATTAACTTTTCATTCTAGGAGCGGAGGTCCCTAGGACCATCATTGGAGAAGAGCGGAAAGCAGGACTCTACTCTGAGATGGAGGCAGAGATGATGACTTGGAGAGATGGAGCAGCTGGGGACTTGAGATCCAGAGAGGGAGAGGGGCTGTGTGTTGACAACCCAGGGGCTGTGTGTTGACAACCCAGGGGAGGGCAGGCTTGCAGGGTATACCCTTTGGTTGGTTGATGATACATGGAGGGGATTGTAACCATGGATACGAAACAATATACGATAGAATGAATGTAAAACTAATGTTCTCCCATGTAAAGTATCACATAATTCACAATAAAACATTTATTTTTAAAAAATACCATTTCGATAGCATAAAAAAGATGAAAGACTTAGGTGATCTAAATCTGGCAAATGATGTCAAAGACTCATACACTAACAACTACCAAACACTGCCAAGAGACTTGCATAAAGTACACGAAATAAAGAGCTATACTGTGCTCATGGCTCAGAAGACTCCATACTGTTAAGATGGCAGTTGTTCTCGAATTCATCTACAGATCCAACTCAATCCCAATCCAATCCCTAACAGGATTTTTCTGGGTAGAAATTGGCAAACTGATTCTAAATTCATATAAAAATGCAAAAGACTTAGAATAGCCAAAACAACTTTGAAAAAGAACAAAGTTGGGGGTTTAGTATTACTACCTGATATCAAGATGCATTATAAAGTTATAGTAATCAATACCATACTGTATTGGCATCAAAATAAACAAAGAGATCAATGGAACTGAGACTATCAAAACAGACATGTATGGACAACTGATTTTTGACAAGGATTCGGAGACAGTTCTGTGGAGAGAGGGCAGTCTCCTCCTGGAACAAGTGGCTGTCATAGGCCCTGGAGTTGTCACTTTCTCCTCTTTGTGGCCACTGAATTTGGCTCAACCCCCTTTTTCTGATATACTTGCTCCCTGTAATGTCTTTTTGTCTTCTTTCTTTTCCAAAGCGTAAATTTAATTAAGTTAATTCAATTAAAATCTTCTGGGACTGTGCGTCCTTTTTTTTTGCAAGCTGTGGCTTAGCTCTCCATTCATAGACAATTGCCTAAAATATGAGGATGCAAGAAGCTCAGAGGGAATCTGTGAATGTTCTGTGTGCCCACCCCAGACAAGCGGGCCTCCTTCCCCCTCAGCAGCCACCAGCATCCAGCTAGGCCCTAAGTCCAGGCAAATGCAAGAGTTAAATTTTCTCACTTGGTTTCTAAAAGAGGAAGGGCCTCCTTTGGTTCACCATCTATATTCACCTTTCTCCATCAACATACTATCTGTCTATATAAAATCAGTGAAAGTCTAATACACACAGATGCCCAGTCAACCTTCATTAACGGCTTCAGAGGACCTTCCTTCGGCCCTTGGTAGGGCTGGTGGTATCAGGAAGTGTTGATGGTAGCCAGTAGCTCTTTAGCATGGTCCCTGGTCCAGGTTTCCTGGGAGCTTCTTAAAAATCAAGTTCTTGGGTCCCTTCCAAGACTTACTAAATCAGACACTCCTGAGTGGGACCCAGAAATCCATATAAACAATTCCGTTGTCCCTGGACAATTAGAGTTCAATTGTATTGTATGCTATCAAGCAGATTCCAGCTCACAGCAACAGAGTAGAACTGCCACATAGGGTCCCCTAGGCTGCAATTCTTATGGGACCAGATTGGTCTCTCTTCTGCACATCTGTTGGTGGGTTTGAACTGCTCAGAGGTTAGCAGCCTACAACTTAACTATTGTGCTACCGGGGCTCCTTAAGAACTTAATTGCTGGCACTAAATTACCAAAATTACATATTTAAAATCTTAGAATTATCAGTTTTCTCTTCTAGAAAACAGAGATGATAATGAAACTTTAGACTCTGCTTAGATTAAAGGAATGATTCATGTAAATTACTGAGGAAGCACTTCATAATCATTTAGCTAATATACATGTGATTCTCTTGCCCTGCTATTCATAAAGCATCATTGTCATATTGTCATGTAGAATTTTAAAGAACTATTATAATGTTCGCATAACAGATCTTAACATTTTACAAAGAAATGTATAGACTATGGCCTCACTCATTTCCATAACAAGCAAAATAGGTGTATTAGCATCTTCCCTGTGTATACACGTAGAAACTGAGACTCAAAGGGTGAGGGGTCTTCTCAGGATCCCAGTGAGAAAGTCATGAGTTTGGCTTGAACATCTGTGTCTTTTCCTCACATGTGAGTTCTAGGGTGCAGACCTGCAATCTTAGTTGGCGAAAGTTTAACTGTTTTAATTTTGGTATCTTAATTTGTCCACTTGGAGCTCCTGGGTGGCACAAATGGTTAAGCAACCGAACAGTTGGCAGTTTGAGCCCATCCAAAGGGACCTTGGAAGAAAGTCGTAGTGATCTGGCCCAAAAGGTCACAGCCTTAAAAATCCTATGGAGTGGAGTTCTACTCTGACACTCTTGGGGTCACCATGAGTTGGAATTGACTCCACGCTGGCTTGTTTTTTGTTTTTTATCTATAAGTCCACAAGAAGGAATATGTGGTTGTTGGTGGTGATGTTATGAGTTACATTTAAAGGCCTTTGCAGGGTCCAGCTGAGCACCTGATTATCACGCTTCCCTGAGAGTCCTCGTTCTTGAAAGAAGAGAGGTTGGATGGTGAGGAGGAACAGCCGAACTCACTACAGCCACTGGCTTCCACACTTTCTGACTGTGTTACCGTAAACAGCAAGCCTCCGCTCTCAGAATTTCCCTTTCCTCTCCAGCAAAGTGGGATGTGTCTCCTCCCAGAACAGTCTTAGGTCTCAAATGAAATAACAGATAAGGAAGCACTTTGCAAAGTATAAAGAGCATGCATATGTAGTGCAGAGGTGCTAAAGGAAGAGTTTGCTGAAGATGAAGAATAGTGCATGCGGGCCCCCACCAATCCTGCCTGGCTCTGTGGTCTGGCAAGGCCAAGGCAGCCGTGCAGCTGGTGGGAGGGAGGTGGGGACTGGTGGAAACCTAGTCAGGATGTGTGGTCTGACCCTAGCAAGGGAACGGCCTGCAGGGGCAAAGGGAGCTCAGAGACCCTGCCAAGAAGACCCACAGACATATGTCATCAGCTTTCAATCCAATGTTACCCAAAGGCTCTCTGGACACAGGCACAAAATGTCCTTGATGGGAAACAAATTCTTGCCTCAGATACCAGTTCCTAAGCTGACCTTGGACAAGACTTTGCTTCTCTATGGCTTAGCTCTACAAAACTAGGTGGTTGATTCTCAGCTATGCTACTTTTTACTCTTCCTACACTACTAGAATCCCCAATCTTCTTCTAGACATGCTTCCCTAATCATGAGGTTCAAGAGACTATTTGCTCATGGATGAGGGTTGGAGCTGGGGAATCAGATGGTTGGGATTTAATTCCTGGCTGGATGATGGCCATAGGCAAGTCGCTTTACCCATTTGTCCCTCAGTTCCCCAGTCATAAGGCAGAGAGTATTAAAGCAGCCACCTTCTAGGGTTGACTGAATAACGTGTGTAAAGATGCTGTCATGAGGTCACAGACAACCACCCTGGGTCGATTCCAGGGGACAGCAGACTAGCTGTGACACTGATCAGCTCTGGGGAAAGGGTGAAGGAGTGGCAGCCACAGGATTTATGGGTTTGGGACTTGGGGGAGCCCGGGAGTCCTTACACAAGGGCTTTTGCAAGTCCTACAAAAGGACTAGGAGCCCCAGAGTCCAGGGCCCCCAGCATGAGAAGCACTGACCTCAGGAATTTTAGAGCTTCTTCCAGCTCTGACAATGTCTCAGCTGTGCTGAGGGTCAGCCAAGCCTCTTAAAAGAAAGCAGTTTGGTCAGCAGCAGATGGGCCTGTGGTGAGTCTAAGGTGGACCACAGAAGGAGCCACCTCAGCCCCATGTCCTGTGTCCCACAGCCAGAGTCCTGGGGAAGAGCCACAGTCACAGGGAAGCTGCAGTCTCTGGTTTAGTGTTTCTTGGAGCCGAATCTTCAGCCTGCCTCCTGCCTCTGTGGTCTGAAAAGGTCAGGAGGGAAGGAAATGGTATTTCAAAGGCTGGGCAAGCCCCCTTTGAAAAAAGGTCAGAGCGTCTGAGCATTATCTCCCCAAGGACTAGAGAGAACTCTGCCTATTTCCTTAACATCGATGCCCCTTTCCTTTCTTTGCGGCCCTGCTCTAAATATATATCTTAATGGTCAGGATACAGGAGGCCAAGAATCAGAAAGCTATCCTTGAGGAGTAGAGAGAAAGCTCAAGGGCTGGGTGGAACGGAAATAGCTAGACAGTTAAGCTGATGGGAGTGATCACAGAAGCCCCCACCCAGTGGGTACCATCACACCTATTCTCCTGTGGCTCTTCACATCAACCTCCTGAGACATCTGTAAGGCGGGGATTCTTATTCCCATTACACAGAGGAAAGCCTGAGAGCCAGTTTGCAAAGCTGTGCATGCATAATCTTATTCAACTCTCCCAAGAACCCCAGGAAGTAGACACTATTTTTGACAGATGAAAAAAAATCAAAGCACAGAAAATGAATGACAAGTAACTTTAGTTCTATCTGACTTCAGAACCCACACTTTTAGTCATGTGGTTTCCTGCCCAGATACCACACAGCAGGTCAGTAGCAAGGCCAGGAGCCAAGCCAGGGTCTTCTAACTCCAAGTTTAGGGTTCTTTCTCTGTCACTCATTCATTTTTTTTTTTTTTAATGTTTTATTGTGAATTATATGATAGTTTACATGGGAGAACTTTAGTTTTACATTCATTCCATCTTATATCATCTCACTGCCATGGTTCCAATGCCCTCCATGCATCATCAACCACCCAAAGGGTATATCCCAGAAACCCGCCCCCTACACTTCCCCCTCCTCCCCCAGTTTTTGGCCCACAGTCCCTTTCCCTCTCTGGGTCCAAAGTCCCCAGTCGCTTCATTACCCCACGTCATCATCTCTGTCTCTATCTCAGGCATCTCTGTTTCTCTGGGTAGGGTCCCACTCTCGGCTCTTCTCCGTTGATGGTCCCAGAGGCCTCCACTCCTATCCTGGAGAATTAATCGCTCCCTTCCTTGTTACAAAGCTTCTATCTTTGCATTTCCAACCCTCATAATCCGTCCTGATAAGCATTATTCACTACAGTATCACGAGTTACCCATCTGTATCTCCTTTCATCAGCTCTGCCCAGACAGATTGAATAGTACCTACTGGAGATTTTGCCTTCTGCCATGCTCCCTAGCACCAGGTTCCCTCTTGAAAGCTTGTAAGCCAGTCACTTCTTGCCTTTGTAGTCCCCCCTCCCCATTTGAGTATCCAATGTCCAAGCTGCCCTTCTCTGTCCACTCTGTGTGTGGGTGTGTGTGTGAATGTTTCTTGCTGTAAGGATTTGTTCTCTCTTTTGAGTCGCTGCTCCATAGGTATAGGTCAAGTTCATCAGACTGTATCAGCTCACTCTTTTTTTTTTTTTTTTCCCCTCTTCTTTCCTCTCCTGGTTGAGCTCTGATCATCCAGTCATATGGTCCAGGTCACGTGGGTATCATCTGCAGGTGTGGGCACACCTGTGCATATGTCCTCTCTTCCCGTCAGCCAGTAGCTCCACTTTCCTCTTGAGTTCTCCGTGGCCACGCCACTGACTCTGGGCCCAAGAGTCCCCAGGCCTCTTCAACTGCTTGCTAACCAGGTCCCCTACTGGGTCCACAGAAATCCACTGAACATTGTAGGGCTTAGCTTGCCGCTTCATTGCTGCTTTTACCCCACTTTCCCCCATCGGTGATGTGTGTGGTCACCAATCAGAGCGAGCATTTCCATTGAGTCTTAGTCTTGGAAGGGGGTTTGCGTTGAGAGGACCTGGCCACTTGCCTTGATGTTTTCTAGGGAGTCAATTTATTTGTTCTTGTAGTAACAGTCCATCTGCCTCCATTTTTCTTGCAGGTCTTTCTTTCAAGAGGTATCTTTTATTCTTCTGGCCGTTCCAGGCTGGTCTGTTCATCCTTTCAAGTGGAGATTTCTCATCTCTGGAGATCTGGATGTGGTTCCGGTTCCTACCTATACTTTTATGTATTGCAAAGGCTCCGCAAGAAGCCTTGTTCACTGGGTATGCTGTAGCCCCATTTTAGGTATTTCAATCAGTCATAGGCAGAAGACTGACTTACAAGCCTTCTAGTGTGGTGTTTTTTACTATTTCTTTCTCTCCCTCTCCAGTGTCTACGCTATGTTATAATGCAAGGGAAACCAAGATTAAAGCAAACAAACAAACAAACAAAAAACAGTCAAGCATCTTAACATGATCCCCCCCCCATTCCAACCTTGACTCAATCCCTGTATCTCAGAGCCCTGCTGTTCCAAGGCTGTGCATATATCGTCCTTTATCTCTGTCCCATTTAGCCCTTTCGAACATGCTCAGTTGCTCTCCCATCTGCCCCGTTTCTCCACTTCCCTCTCCCTCCCTGTATATTGCCCCCCTCCCTAGCACCCAAGCTCTCCTGTGTCCAATCCCCACCCTGTGCTCCACCCTCACCCCTTCCCCACACCCATCACCAACTTCCCAACAACCAACAAAAACTTCCGTCTACCCCCTTTTTGTATAATTTCTTTTTCTTCATCTTTTACAGTAATGGTCCTATGCAGTATTTCTCTTTTTGTGACTAATTTCACTCAGCATAATGTCCTCAAGATTCATCCATGTTATGTGGTGGCTTACCACTTCCTTGTTATTCTTCAATGTAGCATAATATTCCATTGTGTGTATGTACCACAATTTGTTTATCCATTCGTCAGTTGATGGGCACTTTGGTTGTCTCCATCTTTTTGCTATTGTAAATAGTGCTGCTATAAACATTGGTGTGCATATATCTTCTGCTGCTATAAACATTGGTGTGCATATATCTTCTCATGTTGTGGCTCATTTTTCTTGTGGGTAAATACCAAGCAGAGGGATTGCTGGATCGTAAGGTATTTGTATTTTCAACCTTCTGAGGAAACGCCATATTGTTTTCCAAAGAGGTTGGACCATTTTGCAATCCCACCAGCAATGCAAGTCACTCATTCATTTTTATGTGGTCAGTACAAGGATGACAAGTCTGCCAATCACCTTGAGGAGCATCCCAGCCCAAATTAGATGACTACTGGTAGCACTTTCTGTTGAAGACCAAAGACTATAGAAGACACACATTCTCACAATTGGACCAATAAGTAAGAACAGAGAAAATACTGAAGTTGTCAAGAATTTAATTTTACTTGGAACCACAATCAATGCCCACATTAACTGCAGTCAAAAATCAAATGGTATCTTGCAATGGGTAAAACTGCTTCAGGAGACCTCTTTAAAGTATTAAAAATAAAGACATAACTTTTAGGACCAAGGTGTGCCTGATCAAGCCAGGTATTTTTAATTGACTCATATGCATGTAAAACAAGGACAGTGAATAATAAAGACTGAAAAAAATGATGGATTTTAATTATGGTATTTATTGCCAGAGAATATTGAATATACTATAAACTGTCAGAAGAAATATGTCTCAGAAGTACAGCCAAAATGTTCCCTTGAAGCAAGGATGGAGAGTCTCATGTACTTTGGACATATTATCAGGAGAGACCATTCCCTAAGGAGATCATGCTTGGTGAAAAAGGGGAAAATCTTCAAGATGCATTGATATAGTTACTGTAACAATGGACTCAAATATAGCAATGATTGTGAGGATGGTGACGGATTGGACAGTGTTTTTTTAGTAGTACGTAGTGTAGTGGTTACGAATTGGGCTGCGGGCTGCAAGGTCAGCAGTTCGAAACTACCAGCTCTTCTGCAGGAGAAAGATGAGGCTTTCTGCTCCCGTAAAGAGTTATAGCCTTGGAAACCCTGTACAGGGTTGCTTTGAGTC
>NW_006408571.1:17956828-17958792 GCF_000296735.1 Chrysochloris asiatica | reverse complement strand
CATACATGCATATAAACAACAATGCATATAAATGACACATGTATAAAACGACATATGAGCACAAACCACATACATGTCTAAACAGCATGCTTGTCTACAACAGCATGCATGTCCAAAACAACACGCATGCACAAACAGCACATGCACGCAAAGAAACATGTGTGTTCAAACAACATGTGTGTCTAAAACAATGTGCATGTCAAAAACCAAACCCATGTGTACAGAACAAACACATATGTCTAAAACAACACACATACCTAAAACAACATACACATCCAAAACAAGATACAGGTCCAAAACAACACAAGGCATAAAACAACACATGTGCACAAAAATGACATACACGTCTAAAGTGGCACACATCTAGAGTGACATACATGTCCCAAACAACGTGTCAGTCTAAAACAAGACATATGTCTAAAACAACATCCGTGCCTAAAATGACATAGTCTAGAACAGCATACCTGTCTAGAGCAGCGTACAAATCTAAACAACACACATGTCTAAAACAACATATAGTCTAAATCACACATATGTCTAAAACAACACATGCCTAAGTCGCACATATGTGTGTACATGTGTGTTGTGTTGGAAATGTGTGTTGTTTAGACAAAGCATGTCATTTTAGACATGTATGACACTTTAGCTGTGCCTGTTGTTTTGTGCGATATGGTTTTTGTGTGTATATGTTGTTTGGGATATGTATGTTTTTAATGTATACATATATATTAAGTGCTATCAAGTCAATTCTGACTCATAGTGACCATGTATAGGATTTCTAAGGAGCAGCTGGAGAGTTTAAACTGCAAATCATCTTGCAGTCCATTGCTTATCCTACTGTGCCACACCAGGACTATATTCAATGGCACTTAACAACAACATATATATATGAGTTAGAGTTTATGTACTCTTTCCACAGTAGATGCTGCAGCTTCAGCCGCAGACATTATAGACACTTGGGACCAAAGATGCAGTGGCACAACAATGTACAACTAAACCTGCCAATTCAGAGATGCTGTGATCAATAGCAATGTGGCAATCATGATGACAAATATAAGCGACTGCTTACAACACAAAGAAAGGTGTGATTTCAAGAAACAGTCATGTGTATTCTGTCAAGTGTGGGATGTCTCCCGCCTGCCCTACTTACCAAAAATATTAACATTATGAAAAGCAATTGTTGTTATTAGGTGCCATTGAGTCAGTACCTACTCATAGCAACACTATGCACAGCAGAATGAAAGTTTTCCATCTTTCTCTATCTTCTGGAATCATTGAGTAGAATTGGTGACAGCTCTTCCCTGAATGTTTGCTAGAACTCACCAGTGAAGCCATCTGGGCCTGAACTTCTTTTGACTGGGAGTTTTTTGATGCCTTGATCAATTTCTTCTTTTGTTATGGGTCTGTTCAGGTCTTCTACTTCACTCTGTGCAAGTTTAGGTAGGTTGTGTTTTTCTAAAAATGTAGCCATTTCTTCTAAGTTTTCAAATTTGTTGGAATACAACTTTTCGTGGTATTCTGTTATTAGCCTTTTGATTTCTTTTAGTTCCATTGTGACATCACCCATGTGGTTTCTAATGCATGTTATTTGTGTCTTCTCTCTCACTCGCTCTCTTTTTTTTTTTTTTTAGGTTTACCAATGGCCTGTCAATTTTGTTAATGCTTTTGAAGAACCAGCTTCTTGTCCTTATGATTCTTTCTATAGTTTTTCTGTTTTCAATCTCATTTATTTCTGCTCTAATCTTTAATATTTCTTTTCTTTGGGTGGCTGTAGGTTCCCTCTGTTGCTCTGTTTCTAGTGGTTGTAGATGCTGTGTTAATGTATTAATTTTGGTTCTTTCTTCTTTTTGGATGTGTGCATTTATTGCAATAAATTGTCCTCTAAGCACTGCTTTCACCGTGTTCCAAAGATTTTGATATGTTGTGTTTTCGTTCTCATTTGTTTTAGGAACTTTGTGAGTTCC
>NW_006408571.1:17954107-17954911 GCF_000296735.1 Chrysochloris asiatica | reverse complement strand
TTGAGCTTCTTGAATGTTTATCTTTTCATTTTTCAGGATATTAGAGAAATTTACTTCTAGCAGTTCTTCAACTATTTCCTCTGTGGACTTTTGTGATTCTTCTTGTTCTGGAACGCCGATAATTCTTGTTATTCCTCTTCATGTTGTCCAATATGTTGTCCAATCTTAGACCTTCTTCAGATTTTTTAAATCCTTTTTTCTGCTTGCCCTTCTATGTTAGAGGTATTGAAAGATTTGTCTTCATGCTCACCAGTTCTGTCTTCCATCTCTTCTATTTTACTCCTTTGCCCTTTCAGTGTATAGTCTATTTCTGATATTCTATTATTGATCATTTGGACCTCCCTCTGTAGGTTTTTAATTGTTTCCAACACTGTATCTATCTTATTTGATTGTTCCTGTAGTGGTTTGCTGAATTCTTCCTTATTTTTTTCAATTTCATTGTAAAGTGTTTTGAAATATCTCATAATCATTTTTTCTGAAATCCTTCTGAGGCATTTCCAAGGTCTTCCCTCCTTCCAGAATGGAATCCAGGTCTACTTCTAGGTCATTTGTCTCAGGCATTTTTTCTTGTTTCTGGACATTTGCTGATATGGACATCTGCTTTTGCTTCTTGGACATGTTTAGTGTTTATCAGTGACCTCAATACTTAAGTGAATGTGTGTTTTTCTATTTTTTATGCTTTCTGATTGCCTCCAGGTAGATGCGATCGGGATGTGGGCTTCCCTTTTCACTCTTCTTATTGCTTAACTGAGAGTAACTTTCACAGGTGTTGTCTGTTTCCCTGGTATAAGGCAGTTGATATTG
>NW_006408571.1:17945216-17953502 GCF_000296735.1 Chrysochloris asiatica | reverse complement strand
GGAGGTATGCAAACAGTAGGGGGCCAATGAACAGATAAAAAAATCAAAAACAAAAAAACATCAGAACAAAGAAAACCCCCAATGAAATAACACCTTTGGTCCGAGGTTCCTGTGGTGTTGTTTCATTGGGGGTCTGCTCCCCCACTTGGTATTGCCATATGGTCTCATCCAAGTTGTCCACTCTGGCCACCGAGGCCGGCAGATTCTAAAGTATGAGATTTCTTATTTCCGCTACAAGTTCTGCTAGCTATAAGCCTTCAAACTTTTAAAATATTCCTACCTATATGGTTCAGAGTTTTGGAGTTCTGCCCTGAACCCATTTTTTTCTGGCATTCTGTGGTATTGCTCCATCACAGTGCCTTTTGCAGGGACACATTTGAATCCATAAAAGACTCTGAGCCATGTAAGGATGAACATGAGAGATATAACCCCTTCCATCCTGAAGCTTACACTCCAGCAACCTACAACTTAACTGGCCGATTGAAACTCCCTCTGTTAAACAAATATGTCCCACCTCTGGACCTTAGTTTGTGCTCTGCTGTTTCCCTCCCCCACAGCTCCTTATGCTGAAACCAGACTCAGCTCAAATGCCACACTTCTGGGAAGCCTTCTCTGCTATTCCCAACAGAAGGTGCCCCTCCTTCTGCTACGTTCCTGTGACCACTGCAGAATGCCCACAAATCTCATGGGCAGTTGTGTGGATGTTCTATGTATCTCAGGTAGATGTGGAGAGGCAGTGAGTTCTACAAGACTACAAGCTCTTAGATAGTAAGGATTGAGACCAAGAGCTTGTGGCTGCCAAGTGTCAGGTACCCTGGCCTAGAGAGGGTGCCCATCTGTTCGTTCAATAAGTATTGAGTACCTGGATGTGTCAGGCACTATTCTAGACACTGAGTAAATCACAGTGGCCAAAAATGGCAAAAAGCCCTGCCCTTGTTTACATTCTAATGGAACCATCAGGTGAAAAAATCACTGCGGGAATACTTATATATCAAACCCAGAAAATCCACATTGAGACCCTATAGCAAAGGTGAAAAGGTACATTTGAGGACTGTTTGTCCATCCAGAAGGCGAAGTGTTTGTCTAAACTAAGTGAGGTCTTGAAGGAAGCCTGCCTTCCTCTGTAGTTTGAATGTTTTTTTAAAATCACCGGAAAGAGATTGTGTTGGAATTGGTCTTTGCTAGACAACCCTGCTTTGGAAATCCAGAGTCACTGAGGTGACAGCCGGAGACTCAGATAAAATAAACGAATCTTTAGAGCCTCAGAAATGATTCACTTTGAGGAAACATTCTCCCTGGGGGTAGTAATAAGGAAAATAACCAGCGCATTCACTACTGCACCACACATTGTGTGCCACGTCAGGAGAAGACCAACTTCCCAGCAGATGACAAGGCTATATTGGAAGGAAGGGGAGGCTATGAGAGCTGGCCCTGTCTGGAGCCATCCCCTGAGATCAGGCCATTCTGTTCGTGGGCTCTGACTGTCCCATGATCCCCAGCCAGCTTGTCAGCTCAGTGTCTTCGAAATGCCCAGAAATCCAATGGTAGACAAGGCAAGTTTTCCCAAGGAAAAGGAAATTTGACTCCTGAAAATAAGAAAATAAACTGCTTGAGTAGGTGTCGTGAACAGTTGCAACCCTAGCACACACTTTTCCTGATTTTTAACCCATTCAGATCTTTGTTCTGTTCAATGACTGCCTCTTGGTCTATGTACAGCTTCTTCATAAATGCAATGAAGTGTTCTGGAATACCCCATCTTCAGCATGTGATCCATACAGCTGACAGCCTTTGCATAGTCAATAAAGCACAGGTAAACATCTTTTTGGTATTCTTTGCTTTCAGCCAAGAGCCATCTGATGTCAGCAATGATATCTCCAGGTCCCTGTCCAGTGAAAAAGAGGAAGACCCCTCCCCACAATAAGATGGATTGGCACAGTAGCATTAGCAATAGGCTCCAATGTACCAATTGTAAGGATGGCCCAGGACTGGACAGTGTTTTGTTCTGTTGTGCATAGTGTCGCTATGAATTGGAACTGATTCCATGGCACCTAACAACAACATGGAGGTGTCCTTCCTTCCCAAAAAGAAGGTTGGGGTGGGTGCAAGTTGATTGAGCACACTGTACTTAGACTTGACACAGGCTGTAATTTACCCAGGGCTGCATGCTTTGCTAGAGGGAAGGCTACAAATAGGGCTGACAAAGACACCGTCCGTCCCTAGGGCTGACATGCAGCTGGGCTGTCCCTATACAATTGTTCCACTTGTTAATATATTACATGTTTCTGTTCTCACGGGCACAGAGCAGCTGGCCCTAGTTGCCTAGTGTCTCCTACCCTGCCCCCAGCCCAGCTTCCCAAGTCCTTCCTTCCCTATAATCCAGCTACTTAAGAATTGACCCAGCTCCAAATTGTGGCCCAGCCTGTCCCCGTTGGCCAAACCCAAAACCAGACCAGCTGTCGTCAAGTCAATTACAACTCATGGCGACCCCGTGTGTATCAGGTAGAACTGTGCTCCACAGGGTTTTCAATGGCTGATTTTTCAGAAGCGAATTAACAGGCCTTACTTTGGAGATCCTCTGGGTAGACTGGAACCTCCAACCTTTCAGTTAGCAGCCAAATGCATTGACCGTTTGCACTATCTAGGAACTCCTTGAATGAAGATCCTTTTGCCTGTCGTCTTGTAGTCCTGAGCCAGTGACCAGCTCACTTACCCTCCAAAAACCCTCTGAGGGGGTGATTCTTGACCCTCTCAGACTCTTCCTTCTAGCAGCTCCTTAAATGCTGCTGCCCCCATGCTTCCTTCCTCAACCCAGTGCCTTCACTATGCATATAGTGATGTCATCCCTACTGGGGTTGGGGTTTCATCCCTATTTACCCACTCACACCCCCCAAATATGTCTCCCCATCCTAAGTCTCTCTCCTGAGCTAGCCGTTTGGCCAACTGCCAGCTGGACATCTCCCCAGAAAGTTCCACTTCCACTCCAGATAAGTGAGATCACGTTCCATCCATCTATCCATCCATCCATCCATCCATCCATCCATCCTCTTGCTCCTGTGTCCCCCACTTCTCTCAACCATGCGTGCATGCCATAAATACCAAGAGAGCACCTATTACATGCCAAGCACTGTACAGACATTGTGGATGAGGATGGGAGCAAGATAAAGCCTTCAGGAATCCCTTCATGGCCTTCAGAGCCACATCAGGCCAGACGTCAAGCCTCCCTCAGCCCCTGTGTGAATGTTTAATGAGTCCTGGCCCTTGCCCTCCATCTCCCTGCTAAAACCTGAGCCCAAACGCTTGAGACTGTGTGGCCTCCTCAGCCTGTCCTGTGCTGACATCTCCAAGTCTTTCTCTGCAAGGCACTCAGAGGGACCTCTCTAGCACACGTCTTAATCTGCCATGTGCTCAGTTCAGAGCTTCCCAGGGAGCCTTCCGTGGCCCCTCATTGTCCTCAGGGTCCAAGTTCCCTGGTCTGGTACTCAGCAAGGCTGATCTGGCAGGAGGTGACTGAGAGGGACAGAGCCATTGGTTCCCAGTCACCTTCTGACTCCTTGCATGTTCACACACAGAAGCTGGTCTTCCGTGAGCACCATGCTTTGACCTGTTATGACAACAGTAGGGGAGGGATCGATGGGGTCTGGGCCTCTTGTTCATTCTTGTGTCTTCCACAGACTTCCAGGGCAGAGTTCCCAACCCAAGCCCACTGGCGTCAAGTCAATTCAGAGATGGGGTAGACCCTGAAGTTGTAAATGAAGCACAGAATGTTGGTACAATTAAAATCAGGCATTCTTGTTGATGGTAACTGTCTTTGAGTCAAATCCCTGACTTAAGGCAATCCCATAACCAAACAAAACACTGTCTGGTCTTGTACCGTCCCCATGATCTGCTGTGGATCAGACCATTGTGATCCTGAGGATTTTTACTGACTGATTTTCAGAAGAGCACCAGACCTTTCTTCTTACTCTGTCTTACTCTGAAAACTCCACTGAAACCTGTTCAACATCATAACAACACACAAACCCCACTGACAGGCAGGTGATGGGTGTATATGAAGTGTGTTGGCCAGGAATCAAACTTGGGTCTCCCTCATGAGAGGTACAAATTTCGCCACAGAACCACCACTGCCCCCAGGTGAAGCCCTGATATGAATTAGATACTATCAGGTCACATCTTGAGTAAACTAGTTTCTCATTTCAACACATAAGGGGAGAACTGCATATATTCAAAACACTTTGAGGATCCTTTAGGATTGTGTATAGAATGCTGTGCAGTGTCACACCATAATTCTGGTGCGCACTGGAAACTGAGGGACACTTAACTAAAGAGACAGACAAAAAGAACTTCTCTATGCAAACACCTGGTCATATTCTGCTTTCAAAACGACTAACACACCCCCCGTGGTGAATGGCTGTTGTTGTTATTATTAAGTAGAGTTGGAACTGACTTGTAGTGACCCTGTAGAGAGTTTCTGAGAAGTGACTGGTGGGTTTGAACCACCAATCTTGTAGTTAGCAGTCCAGTGCTTATTCTACAGGACTGCAAGGAGAGGAAAATCCCTGAGTTTCTGTTTGTCTGCATATTTTCCTACATTCTTTATAAAATATTATTCTTCTGAGGGGCCAAAACGTTCCTGAGGGGCACAAATGGTTTGCTCTCAACTACTAACTGAAAGGTTGGTAGTTCAAACCCACCTAGTGGCACAGTGAAGAAAGACCTGGAGATCTGCTTCCATAAAGATTACAGCTGAGAAAACCCCACAGAGCTTACTATTACTCTGTAGCACAGGTCACCCTGAGTCACAAGTGACCCAATGGCAACAGTCACCATCAGTGCTGGTCATCAGTGTTTCTGGGTATCTTCCACCTGCACACACAGGAGGCTTGTGCACTTTAGGCACAGCCAGTGACTTGCTTTGGTCAATGAAATGTGAAGGGTGTGGCAGGTAGGAAGAAGCTGAATCCTTCCTTACCTTCTCTGCCCCCTGCTGCTGTGACCAACAACTGCAGATGTTGGCATCTGAGTATCTCAGAGAGGTGGGTGTGGAGCAGAGACCCCAGCAGCAACAGTGGATGGTGTAGCATGAGTGAGAAATGTACTTCTGCTGTTTTAAGTCATTGCAATCTGGCAAGTTGTTTATTACGGCAGCAGGCCCCAGCCTAGCCTCACCACATCTGTTTCTCACTCACTGACGATCCGGTTGTCCAATAGTTCTCATTTATGATTCTTAGAACAAATTCTCAGGCAGTGCCTCTGTTGACTCAGGCCCCACAAGGGGCTGCGCCTGGGCCCGGAGCACCCTCTTCACGTCACCCTGAGTGATAGAGTGGAATCCCAGATGATTACTGGGATGTGGAGGAGCAGAGTCCCCACTTTGTGTGGGCAACAGAGGTGGTAGGTGGCAGGCAACACCAGACCATCACCACCCAACTTTCTTGGCTGCATGAGATGGGAATGTATGGTGTGGAAGTGGCCCTCTATGCCACACTCTTCCCGAGACACACCAGGGGTGCCAAATGGACAGTGGTGGGGAGGTCCACCGACATCAAAGGTGGAGCAAGGACCTCAGTCCCCAATGCTGATTTCACATAATGACCTCGTCTCTGGAAACTAACCATGTCAGTAAGTGAGGACTGGGAGCAATAAACATTACACTCTTAATACATGTTCACAGATTTGCAGGTTGGGAGGATTAGAAATGGTAGCATTACATTTTACAGGAGGAGTGAAATTCTAAAGTCAGGTTGTGAGTTAAATGAGCCTAATGTGACTTCACTGTAATTGTAGCCTGCCCTACCTACTTCCAGACAGAATTTATAGTGACTTAACACATCAAAATACATGCTGGATGGAGGACAGTTGGGAATCCGTTCAGGGAAAACAAGAGAAAATTATACCTGGAATCCTTGCCAAAATCCAAGAATGAAATATTGAATCATGAAAACATTTAGGAGTGGGTTAAAGAAGAAATGCTTAGGACCAAGAAACTCTGGACCCAAGGGCTGAGAGGAAGGAAGCTGATGTTTGGTGAGTGCCTGCTGCGTGCCAGATACTATGCTACATGCACTGGAAACATCATTTCCTTATTATTCCCAGTAAGACTCAATGAAGTAGAAACTGAGGCTCACAGAGGTTGAATAAGGTGTCCGAGGTCATACAGTGGTAGAGTGAGAATTCCAGTCCATCTGGGCCTGGCTCTTATGCGGATGCACTCAGTAAAGCCACAGGGAGACTGTTTGGCAGGATGCACCTGACACCCGTTGGCTCCAATCATGGTTGCAGTTCAATGTGACAATAGGCCAGCATTCAGTCTCCAATGGCTCTGACATGAAGGTCGGCTGGAGAGGATCGAAGTGTCTAGAGGGCTTGCTCCACACAGGGCTGCTCTGTTTCTGGCTTCCTGCTCAGCACCCACAAGGGTTCCATGCTTCATGTGAGAGTCCTGTGAGGAGGAAGCAGCATTCCAGGTCCAGATGCAGACAGCTGTAAGCTTCTTCTAGGCCTCAATGACTCATACAGGGATAAGAAGCTGCCTCTTTGCCTAGATTCCCTGTCCCTTAATCCTAATCTGGGAAAAGCTGCCTTAAGCTCCCTGAACACAAGACTGTCTGGGTGGCTGGAGCTGGAGGGCGGGTGGAGGACAGATGACGTCCAAAGAGAGCAAGGTCCAGAACAAAGAGGAAATTCAGGGTCGGCGATCATGTTTTCTCCCTGGCAAAGCTCCTACAGCCATCTGGCTGAGGGGGCTGTTATTCAAACCTCTGGACCATGATCTGTTCATTTGTTAGAAGTTTGCAGCTGGTTCTTTTCATCAAAATCTCTATAATCAATTGCACTGGAACCCTTAGCAGGCAGACCTGTGCAATCAAAATGTCCTCTTGCTGGGCTTCAGATCCCCATCCATGGAACCAGCAGCGCTGACTCTTCCATCACCAAGTGGACACCTACCTGGGCAGCACTCTGTTTTAGCTGATGTCAATCAGAGATAGGCATAGGCGGGGCACCTGGGAGATCAGACTGGCTCCGGGGGCACTGGGTGTTTGCATACCAGCTCTGCAAAGGCGTCATCCAGTCTGTCCTGGTCAATTTACTGTGCAGAAATGAGACCCCTAACCCAAAAAGGGGAGCCCTGGTTGTGTAGCGGGTTACCCATTGAGCTGTTAACTGCAAGGTCTGCATTTGGAATGCATCAGCCTCTCCACAGGAGAAAAATGAGGCTTTCTACTCCCGTAAAGCTTTATAGCCTTGAAAACCCTATACAAGGTCTCTATGAGTCAGAACCGACTGTACAGCACACAACCACCAACCCCAAAAGGCAGGGTGTAAAGACCTCTGAAAAGTCAGAGTACGGGATTCAGATCCAACCTCCACAACACCTGCTGTTTGTTCCTGTGGGCTATTGTATGTATATAAGTAAAGGCATATAGATACAACTATGTATAGCGTAGTGGTTACAAATCGGGCTATGAACCACAAGGTCAGCAGTTCGAAACTACCAGCTGTTCCGCAGGAGAAAGATGAGGCTTTCTGCTCCCGTAAAGTTTTACAGCCTCGGAAACCCTGTACAGGGTCGCTATGAGTCGGAACCGACTCCATGGCACATAACAACAACAACAATGTACTCAAAGGGCCTGTTATGGATTGAATTGTGCCTGCCCCCCAAAAACATGTGTTGTCATTGTTGAGTGCTGTCAAGTCCATTCTGACTCATAGACACCCTGTATAGTGTTTCCGAGGGGTGGCTGGTAAATTTGGTTGCCTGACCTTGTGGTGAATTTGGACGCCTGACCTTGCAGTTCAAACTGACCTTAAGGTGGCGTGCTTATCCTACAGTGCCACATTTTAATCCCATCTGAGAATGGGGTTTTCTTTGTTACATTAATGAAGTCTTATCAGTGTAGAGTGTGTCTCAAATCTAGTCACTTTTTGGGATCTAAAACTGCAGATTACGCCCAGAAGCAAGGAAGCACAAATGGAGTAAGACTGATACCATGTGGAGATGGCCAGGAAACTGAGGAAGACAAGAAGGAGACGAGAATTTGTCCTCCAGAGCAGACAGCTTTCCCCTAACTGTGAGAAAATAGATTTCCGTTCTTTAGAATCAATACATGTGGTATTTCTGTTACCACAGCACAAGAGACAAGGTCCAAGACCTCAACTGTACATAGGTTCTCAATAAATATGACTCATTTCCTTCTTTTATTTGTTCACATATATGCTAAATGAAGCGGCCTTTCAGCTCTCATGGCCTGAGGGAGAGATGTCAGGGCTGGGATGTCTCACTGCGGG
>NW_006408571.1:17914210-17945081 GCF_000296735.1 Chrysochloris asiatica | reverse complement strand
ACTGGAGGCAGGAACTGGGAACCTTCCTTCCAGAGACACTGAGAATGGTCCAAATCTTCAGAGCAGTTGTGGTGGCCACGGGCTGAGCACTTTTTACCCAGAAAGTCAAATCCAAGTGATTTGGCAAAGACAGGAGCTCCGTTACTCAATATGCCTGTGGACACCAGCCTTGGCTTTGGGGGTAAAGTGATGGGCCAGGGCAGCTCTGGTCTGCTCTGCAAGAAGAGAGAGGCTGTCTCCTCTACCAGAGCAATTTCAGAAAGTTGTATACAGAAATCAGCACCCCTTATCTAAATGTGGACCGTGGCAGAGAGTGAATGACTTAAAGTACCTCTTCTAGCCATCGTTTTTGTAACTTCCACCAAATAACTGGGTTTTTGTTGTTGTTAAGTGAACTCATAGTGACCCTGTATACGGTTTCTGAGGTGTGGTTGATGGGTTTGAACTGCCAACTTTGCAGTTAGTTTGCAGTGCTTATCTTACAGTGCCACACAATGACTGAGCTATTGTTAAGTGCTGTCGAGTCGATTATAACCCATAGCGAACCTGTATACGGTTTCCCAGGAGCAGCTGGTGAGCTTGAACCACTGACCTTGCAGTTCAAATGGCTTTGCAGTCTGGCGCATTAACCCACAGAGCCACACCAGGACTCCAATGACTGGGTTGTTGTTGTTGTTGTTAAGTACTGTGGAGTCGGTTCTGACTCATAGTGACCCTGCACAGGGTTTCCGAGGCTGTAAATCTTTACAGGAGCAGAACGCCTCATCTTTCTCCTACAGAACTGCTGGTAGTTTCGAACTGCTGACCTTGCGGTTCGCAGCCTGATTCGAAACCACTATGCTACTATTTGTGGCCCACCTAGGGAACTTGATAGCTTGCTAACAATGTAAACAAGCTGCAAGGCACCCTTGTGAGGATGTTGTTGTTAAGTGCCTTCAAGTCAGTTCTGACTTGTAGTGACCCTGTATCGGGTTTCTAATGAGCGACTGGTGGGCTTGAACCATTAACCTTGCTGTGGACAGTCCAATGCTTATCCTACAGTGCCATACAGGACCATGCAGATAAGATGCATAGAGTCCTAATGTGTGGACTGGTCAGCTTTGCCATCTGCTGGCTTAAAATGAGCCATCTTAGAGAAAGAACGGGGGATCTTATGACCACTAGGAAAGGAAAGCCAGGAATGGAGTACAGCCTTTGGGCTGGGGACCCTGCACTGAGACCCTTCTCAGTCCAGGATATAGGCAGCTTGGACACTGGAGGCATGAGAAGCGGTAAGCAGCAGCAGCGAAATGGTGGCAGCAAAGCTGAGAGATCTGCAGGGAGCTTGAGCTGAGCACCTTTGGGCAAGGGACTTGCTAGTAGAGTGGGGGCTTCTGGGCACTTACTTCAGAGCTGAAAGAGCTTGTAACACTTGCCAATGCAAGGCAGAGGCCTCAGGGCTAAGAGGCCAAGGCCCAAAGAGAAGGGACTATATCCCAAGTTATTCCTGATCCTGAATTGTAACCTGTTCCTTCCATAATAAACCCCGCAATTGTGAGTGTTGTCTCTGAGTTTTGTGTGGACATTGCAACAAATTATCAAGCCCAGCAGAGAAGCAGAGAATGCCACCGTGGAGGGATGGCTGGTGTCAGAATTGGTAACAAGGTTGGCAGGTGGAGGCATGCTTGGCCTCACCTCATAGGAATCAGCCTTGATCTTGCTTCCCTTCTCTCTTGTGAAGTCAGAGGACATCAGGCACCTCTGCCACGCTGTTTCTACAAAAGCGAACCTCACTTTTCCCTTGTTGTATTTTAGTGACTTCTTGGTTCTTCTGTGTTTTGGCAGTGAGGGAAATGGGGACTCTCACAATGCCCTACCTGGCTCCATGTTGCCAGCCTCCTCTCCACTGAGGCTGCACTTCACTTCCCTCGGGGTACCAGGAAACTCCACCCAGGTAAGCCTGGCATCTGGGCTTCCAGGAAGAGCTTCTGACCCATTCCTGATATCAGCCCATCCCCGAAGACTTGAATCCTGACCCCAAACTTCAGCCCTACCTCTCAGAAGCCACTCCTGGTCTGCTGTTGTTAATACTGTGAGTGGATTCTGACTCATAGTGACCCTGTACGGGGTTCCCAAGGAGCCTAGTGGGTTTGAATTCTGATGTCTTGGCTCACTGTCCAGTGCTTACTCAATAGTGCCACACTAGGAGCCCCCCATAACGTCTCATCCTCAGCTCCTGTTCACCACTCTGTCTCCTGCGGGGCCCCGCGGGCTGCTGAGCCAGCCTACATAGTTTATTCATTTCCAGAATCACTTCAAGGCCAATGGCTGCTGTGCCAGGTGGTCTCCACCTTCGGAGAGCTCACTGCACATAGGACAGGAGTACCGTGAGTGAGCAGATGACAACACCGTGGGAAAATCGCTGCAGAGACACATACAGCACAGAGAAGTTGTTACAGAGGAGAAAGCAGCCCTCCTCCTGGGCCATGGGACGGTTTTGGGGAGGTGTTATGGGACATGAATTGGGGCAGTCAGTTTCACTGATTCAGTCATCACTTTTTGGCTTCACCTTAATCCATCCCTTTCTGTGATGTATGATTCACTTAGTTTTACCTCTGAAGTAAAATTTCCGAGGCAGAATCTTGCCTTGTCCTAAGTGAAAAGGTCTGGATTTCCCTCACTGGAATGAACAGGAGGGCATGGAGTCAGAATCCTTGGCTGAGCCTTGGCTCTGTTGATGTTTAGGAGTGTGGCCTTGAGCAACTCTACATGTTTCTGAGCCTCAGTTTCCTCATTAGGAAAGTTACTCTGCCCTCAGGGCTGGTGTAGTGAAGATTGTGACCCTACTTCATGAGTTGGGGCTCCTCTGCTTCTGTGAGTGGTGGTGGTTGTGTGCTGTGGGTTGGTTCCGACTCCTAACTGCTCAGTACAGGGTTTCCAAGGCTGTAAATCTTTACAGGAACAGAAAGCCTCATCTTTCTCCTGCAGATTTGCTGGTAGATTTGAACTGTTGTTCTTGCTGTTAGCAGCCTGGCTTGTAACCCACTACGCTACTAGGGATCTTGCTCCTTTGAGTTGTTATAGCTGTTAAGTACTATGGAGTAGCCACAAGTCAATTCTTAAATCTGCATTTTCCTACTTCCTGTTTCCTAGTTCACAACTTAGAACTAGGCAGTGCTCTGTTCTGCTTTGTAGATGAGTTAGAACCAACTCGACGGCATCTAAGAATTCCTAGCTTTCTTAGTCAAAATGTGCCTTACAAATGGGTTCTTACCAAGTCTGCTATTGCCCACAGTCTCGGCTTTCTCTTGCAACTTTTTTTTTTTCTTTTTTTAATTTAAGGTTTTTATTGTGGATTGAGTGAAAGTTTACAGGGCAGATCATCAGTTTTACATTCAACAAATTATACACCTTGTTTCATTACAATGATTATAATCCCCTCCACGTACCATCAGTTACCAGTGTTTTTCTCTATTCACTTTAGCTTTTTTTTCTTTTAAAGAAACAGTCAGGCATATATAATAATTTACACCACCAAAGGGCACATTCTGCAATTCTGCCACCTGGCTTCCAGCTCTTAGTCCCTCTCTTCCCATGAATCTAGAGTCCTCAGCTGCTCCCTTTCTCCATGCCCTCATGCCTCCATCTCTGGTGTCGCTGCTTCTCTGGATAAGGTCTTGTATTCCGCTTGTGCTCCTCTCCCTTGATGGTCCTAGGCTTCTCTGTTTCTGGACTGTATGATTAACCGCTGTCCTGTTTTTGTTACAAAACTTCTACCTTTACAAGTGCGAGAGTCGTAATTACTTATGATAACACTTAATCATTTTTACATCATAAGAATCTTATCTCCATTTCTTTTAACCAAACCCATCTAGACAAGATGAAAACTATTCAACGGGGACTCTTTCTTCCCCCACACACTATTAAACTGAATTCCCCCTTGAAACCTTGTAAGCCAGTCACTTTGTGCCTTTATTGCCCCCTCATTTTAGGTAGCCACTGTCTAAGTTGCCCATCCCTCTCTACCCTGTGTACAGAGGGGATAGCATTGATACTTGATGTGAAGACTCCTTCCCTCTCTGTTGATATTTAGAGCTACTACCTCCATCAATTTAGGTCAAGTTCATCAAATAGTAGCAATTTACCCTTGTTTCCTTTATCAAGTTTTTCTCTTTTTTTAATCTTCCTTTAGTCAAGTTCTGATTATGTAGTCATCAAGACTAGGTCAAATGGGTGCTATCTGCAACTTTGGGTGTTCTTGTGCGACCCCTCTCACTTCATATCAGCTGGATGCTTCACTCTCAGCTCTAGCCCTCTGCGGCTATGTCCTTGTCCACAGGCTCAGGTGTCCCCAGGTCTAACCACACTTTGGACCAACCAGCCCTTCTCCTTCTCTCTCTCATCTCCAGGTCCACAGGAGTCTGTGGAACGTGGTTGAACTCAGCCCATTTCTTCATTGCTGCCTTTCCCCCTCTTCCACTCACCAATAGACCAACATGGGCACCAGTAAGCTTACATGCCTGCTCATATGTTCCCTTTGAGTTTCAGTCTTACAGGGGGGGTTTGTCCTGAAGGGACTTGATTGCTTGCCTTGATGGCTTCCCAGAGAACAACTTGCTTATTCTAGTAATAGCCAATCATACTGACATTTCTGTTTTGTTTTTTTCCTGATGATCTTTCTTTGAAGATGTATCTTCTGTCACTCTAGCTGTTCCAGGCTGGTCTGCTTGTCCTTGCTAGTGGGAATGGTCCACCTCTGAAGGTTCTCAATGGGGCTCAGGATTCCACCTAAGGTCCTATACTCTGCAAAGGCTCCACAGGAGGCTTATTTCACTGGGCAAGTTCTAGAACCCCTTTTAGGTAGTACAATTCATTATAGGCTGAAGACAAGCTTACAAGTTTTCTGTAATCATGTTTCCTGACATTCTTTTCTATCCTATTCAAGTGTCTATTTTACAATAGTAGGCAAGGGAAACCAATATTCATAAGACAGTCAAGCATCTTAATATTATAACTTTTTTTTTCTTGATGCTAAAATGAAATTTACTATTGTAAAGACTTTAAGGGCATTAATTACGCTCACCGTGTTGTGCAACATCACCATTATCTTTTCTGCTCAAGGGACCAAGGTTGAACCAGTGAGAGGGAGATGGTGACTTCAGTACAACAAGGTCTGTGTGGTTTTGAGGTTTCATTTTAAAAAGCAGGAGGAGGAGAAAGAGACAGCAAAGAAGAAACAGAAGGAAGGGAAGGAGTGAGGAAAGGAGAGAGGGAGGTCCTTTGAGGGGAAGGGGAATGTTCCCATTTTCCAAACGCCAAAGAAACTTTAGTGTAGGTAGCAGGACTGTGCATGCTGCTGACCTGCTCCTGACCTCTCCTGGGAGGAGGGCTCTGGAGGGGAAGCCTAAGGGAAAACAGAAGATAGCAATCAGGGCAGGGAGCCCTCAGCAGTTGAGGGGGTTCTCAGGGTTGCTGAGAGCCCCAGCAACTTTGAGGATAGAAGAGAGAGCCGGGTTCTGAGTCAGGAGAGTTCTGCTCCTGACCTGCCTGTGTGCGGCCTTGGGCAGTCACTTCCACTCTGCAGGCCTCTGTTTCCCCTGTGTAAAGAATTGTGCAATCTCTAAGCATCTTCCAGTGCCTTCTCTGATGCAGAACAGATGTCAGGTCAAGAAATTCAAGGTCTAGAGGAGGTAATTAGTTAGTTAACTGCACTGCTTCTCCCTGTCCATTGAATCCCCATCGTCCTGGTTCACACAAAGAAGTTACTCAGCGGCTAACAAAGAGTATCTGCTGCCATTTATACAGCTTTATCCTTAGGAGTCCAGGCTTGACTCTGTAGAATAAGCGCTGAATCACAAGGTTGGTTTGAACTGCAAAGTCGGTAGCTCAAATCCATCAGCCACTCCTCAGAAGCCCTATAGAGTGCCACTATGAGTTGGAAATGACTTGTAGCACTAAAATAAACTATCCTTAAGGCCCCTGGTGGTGCAAACAAGGAGCTCTGGTGGGTGAGCACTGGCATTTCAAGCCCACCAGCTGCTCCACAGGAGAAAGATGAGATGTTCTGCTCCTGTAAAGATCTTTGAGTAGGAATAGACTCGATAGCGTCTATTAGTTTTAGTTCTGGGTGATCCAAACAGTTTGCGCTCGACTGCTAACCTGTGGTGCTGTGGGATAAGCACTGAACTGCAAGGTTGGCATTCAAACCCACCAGCCACTCCTCGGAAAGCCTATACAGGGTCACTGTGAGTCAGGACCGACTCAGGGGCATTTAATAACAGCAACTAAGCTGAAGGTGGGTAATTCAAATCCATCCAGCAGTGCCGTGGAAGAAAGCCGTGACAATGATGTTGGTAAGTGCCATCAAGTCACCATGAAATCAGAATTGGCTCTATGGGAATGTGGTTTTTGTTTGTTTTTGGTTTTGTTGTTCTATATATTGTCTTGCTTATGCCTCCCAACAAGCCTATGAGAAAATAATAATAAAACTACAGTTTTATTGGACTTCTGGTGTGGTGCTGTGGGTTAATGTGCCAGACTGCAAAGCAGTTTGAACTGCAAGGTTGGCAGTTCAAGCTCACCAGCCGCTCATCAGAAACCCTATACAGGGTCACTATGGGTCAGAACTGACTCGACGGCACTTAACAGTTTCATTGAGTGCTTATTCTATGATGTGAACTATTATAAGCCCCTAACATTCGAGAATCTCTTCTTATTTCATCCTTATCATAATCTCATGAAGTATAGTTATTATTGGCTTTGATGTACTGCTGAGGTCCTATCCTGCCTCCTGTGAGCTTCATCAGAGAACAGGTGGACCATCCCTGAATGCCCAATGATCTTGGGCCTTATATCCTCATCCCTGTGCCCTCAGCACCCTTGCCAAGGAGCTGGAGCCCTGACCCTGGGCCTGTCTCCTCCCTCATTGTATTAAAGCCTCCGTTTCCTTCCGAATGTCCTTGGCTCCAACATCCCTCTTGCCACAGGGGGTTTGCAGAAATCATTTTTCTGAAGCCTGCTGGAAGAGGCTGCTCGAGTGGGCTGGGTGCCAAGCAGAGGTGTATCTAAGGTAGGGCAGGTGTGGCACAGGCCCTGGGTGCCACTGAGCAGTTTCTGCCACCAGCTGTGAGAAATCAGTCAGCAAATTAAAATGCATTCTTTCCTAGTTGAGAGCCACCATGGGTCAAGGTGTAGGAGTCCTAATATGATGCTGTGGGCTAATGCGTCAGACTGCGAAGTTATTTGAACTGCAAGGTCGTTGGTTCAAGCTCACCAGCTGCTCCTTGGAAACCCTATACATTGCCGCTATGGGACAGAATTGACTCGACTCAACGGCACTTCACAACAACAACAATGGGTCAAGATGTGTTGACATAGAATAAGCACTGGACTACTAACCAAAAGATTGCTGGTTCAAGCCCACCAGCCACTCCTTGGAAACCCTATAAGGGTCTCTGTGGGTCAGAACTGACTTGAAGGCACTTAACAACAATAACATGAGTCAAGGCAGACAGTAAGATTGCTCTGCTGAGCATAGAAAGAGATAGAAAGGGGGAAATGACTTTGAGAACATTATAGATGAACTTTCCTTAGCAAGGAAGGAGCAGTTGTAAATTTCATGTGGTGCCATAATGTGCTAAGTAAACAATAAACAAGGTTGACTTGTGTTTTTGAGCTGATATTATTTATGGTAACGTTATCTAAGAGATGGGTGTCAGATGTTTCGACAAGGGTATTATTTCAGTGTCTGCCTGAGACACTTTTTTCCCAAGATGCATCTCTGAAGCTTAGAGACACATTGGGTCTCCCCCCATGAGTCTGCTTTTCCCGTGGAGCAGGGCTGTCCATTCCAGACACTCCCGCAGGTCCAATCCAGCCTGATGGAGTGTCTGTTCTAGAAACTTGGACAAGTATGCTTTCCTGCCTCGCCATCTAGTCTCAGAAGTCCCGGGGTCAAGTCTTTGGGGCCAAATCCTCCACCTGTGTCCTAGATCCCAGTCCCCCCCCTCCCCCTCCCCACATCCTTCCCTCCCTGGCAACCCCTGTCTCCCCTCTCTGCAGGATCCTTCCCACCCACTGCAGCTGAAGTGCAGCAGAGAAACAGCCTTAGAGTCAAATCCAGGCTCTGCTACATACCAGCTGCATGACCCCAGACAGGGTCAGTCACCTTGCTGAGCCTCAGTTTCCTTTCCTTACCCGGTACAGAGAGACTGGGGATGATGGGATAGCACTGTTTCTCCAGTCTGGTTTCTGCCTACTCCGCAGCTTGATGCCTTGGCTCCATCCAGACTTGTTGCTTGCTGTGGAATTTTTTTTTTTTTCTTTCTAAAAGAAAGTTCATGGATGAATTCCATAATCTTTGAATTCCATTTTTCCACTAACTTTTTTTTAAGGTGTTTTTTTTTTGTTGTTTTTTTTGTTTCTTTTTTTTGTGGATTGAGTGATAGTTTACACAGGAGAACATCAGTTTTACACTCATTTCATTGCAATGATTACCATCTCCTCCGTGCATCATCATTCAACTGTATTTGCTTCTATTCCCTCTGTTTTGTTTTTTTTTTTGTAGTTTTTTTGTTTGTTTGTTTGTTTTTTGGATGTACACAAAAACACTCTAGAATATATAATCATTTAAATAACCAAAGGGCACATTCTGCAAAGCCTGCCTCCTGTCCACCAGCACACAGCCTTTCTCTTTCCATGAGTTTAGAGTCCTCAGCTGCTCTATCTCTCCATGTTATCATCTCGGCCTCCATCTCTGGTGTTGTTGCTTCTCTGGATAGGGTCTCACATTCTACTCATGCTCTTCTCCCTTGATGGTCCTAGGGTCCTCTTTTCCACTAACTTTTTAAAACCTCTTCGTACTCTGGCCCATACAATACACCTGTGGATTAGGTCTACACAGGCCAAGCTACCAAGAAGCCCTTAGTCTGGTGGGGCAGGAGGATGATAAACAAGACAGCATCATGAGATCTCTGATGTTAGAAGTAAGGATGTTGGGAAACGTGAAAGAAAGGCCTACAAAGCTTCCCCAGCAGAGGAGACATCAAGCTGAGAGATCAAGGGCTGGTAGGAATTAGTCCTCTGGAGACAAGAAGAGGCTTGCAGGCTGAGGAAGAGTTTACACCTGGGTCCAAAGACAAGGGGAGGTTAGAGGAAATGAACGTGGTTTGGACTGGACCATAGTGTCTGGACCATAAGAGTCCTAGTGTGACTCTGTGGGATAAACCACTGGACTGCAAGGTCTGTTTGAACCACAAGTCGGCAGTTCAAACTCACCAGCCACTTCTTGAACTACAATGCAACCTTTTTCAATTTTCTTAAAAGTTACAGAGAAGCAGGTTGTGTCTTTTCTCCAGGAAAACTTTTCTGTAAGAACTGCTCGCATATACACTGGGCTGTCCAATAAGGCTCCCTGTGTCTATGGCATGCAAGTAAAAACTGGATACCATTTAGCAGTTTCGGGGTACTATATGAGGAAGTTGGAGTAAATTACCAGTATAATTCCTTTCAACTTTGAAGGCCAAAGTTTAAGCATTTATTTTTTGGTGCATGCTAGAGGAAATTGTTTAAGCAAAGTTATAGTTATTTAGGCAACCCCTCGGCAATCTGCGACATATGCTCTAAGACGAACATCAGACAAACAGCATCCATGGCATAAGTCTTAATATTTATGCTATTTTTTTATTATTGTTATACAGTTTTATTAATGTTGGATAAAGTTTTAAGAAAATATTTTTGCCTTAAATATGTTACTGGGCTGCTTGTCAGCTTCAAAAGAGGACAGATTATTTATAGGACAGTTGTGAGTTTACAGTGTTAACCTCGACATAGAAAGAAGCAACAAAGTCCCCGACAACGTATGGTGTGTGATGAATACATAGGCACGTCCTACTCTCTCTCCCTTTGCAACCACTCCAAAGTCCCCAAGAGGATAAACCCAAGGCCAGGCTGGCTTACAGAACCTAAGGGGAGCTTGTGTCTATGTGGCACCAGTTGGCTGAAGAGGGATAGATGATTTTCCATAATGGCAGATGGAATAATTTCCTAAAAAATCAGTCTTCGTGGGACAGAGATAAATAATGATGTATGCACAAACTTGGAACAACAGGGCTCTGGGATACAGGGATTGAGGCATGGCTTGAATGGGTAAAAGAGGGAAAATAATGTTAAGATGCTTGGCTGTCTTTTAAATCTTGGTTTCCCTTGCATACCATTGTAAAATAGACACTTGAGGGGGAGAGAAAGGAATGGCCAGAAATATCACCATAGAAAGCTTGTAAGTCTATCTTCTGTATATAACTGATTTGAATACCTAAAATGGGGCTACAACATGCCCAGTGAAGGAGGCTTCCTGCAGAGCCTTTGCATTGCATAAGACCATAGATGGACTTCTGCACCGTATCCAGAATCTCCTGAGGTGGGAAATTTCCACTGGAAAGGACAAGCAGTCTGGAGCAGCTAGAAGAACAGAAGATACTTCTTGAAAGAAAGACTGACAGGAAAAATACAAAACAATAATGGCAGTCCAACTGACTACTTAAAAAATTTATTTTAAAAGCAGTCTTCTCTGGTGCCCTTCCAACCCACTTCTACCATCACCATACCAATTCACTCACTTATAATAAGCAGGACTGTTCTCAGAAGAGGCAGAAAGAGAAAAGCTGGGGGTAGGGGTGTCTTTGGGATTCTCCCATGCTTGCATGTACCCGTAGTTCACTCCTTTTTATGGCTCAGTTGTATTCCTGTATAAAGAGCTCTGGTGGTGCAGTGGTTAAGCGGTTAGTGACTGCTAATAGAAAGACTGGAAATGTGAAGCCAGTCAGTGGCTATGTGGGAGAAGACCTGCTCCTGTAAAGATTACAGCCTAGAAGACACTTTGGGGGAAGTTCTACTCTTTCACATGGGGTTGCTATAAGTTGGAAATTGACTCCAAGGTGCCTTACAACAACAACATTCTATTGCATGAGTGTGCACAATTGATATGCATTCTCGATGATGAACTTTTTGGTTGCTTCCAGTTTGTGTAGATTCTAAAGAAGCTACTGTAAACCAACAGGTGAAGAAACAAAGTGTATTCTAGGCAAAGAAAACATAAGCAAGGAAACTGAGTTGAGAGAATAAGTGAAACATGAGGGCATTTCAGTGTGGAAACCTGAGGAGTAGAATCATAGTTTATACAATGAGAGGCATCAGAAATGAGATGTCTTTCCCCTCCACATCAAGTTAGATGAGTCAAATTTAAGAAATAAAAATAAATAACTTATAAACAGTTCCTACTGAGTAAAGGATCCCACCTTATCTTGGGCTCGAGTAGATCCTTAAGAAGCCGCAGGGTACAAGGAACCAGACACGTCTGGCCGTCTAAATCTGACCTCACTGAAGTTACGCTTTGAGTTTTCACATCAAACTTTGGAGAGTGATGTTTATACACAGATCACGGTCCTTCTCGTTGATCTGTATACTCAGGCACTGCAGAAAGACTAAATATTTGCTTGGCCTTGGAGGCTGATGATCAACGTTTCTTGGACAAATGCTTCAGACAGTCCCCTGAAAACCCATGAAAGGTTGCTGGGCAGTCCAAATGCTTTTCCCTTAGCTGCTAACCTAAAGGTTGGCAATTTAAACCCACCCAGAAGTGCAGTCGAAGGAAGGCCTGGTGATCTGCTTCCATAAACTGAGAAAACTCTTGGAAAGAGTTCTAGTTTGTAACACTGGAGTCTGAACCAACTTGACGGCAACAGCTTTGGTTTGCGACCAGTGCAGTCAGAAAACACAAGTTTGGGGGCTGTTGCGGCTGCTGCTGCATATTGTGAGATTTCATTTCCTTCTCTCTGAAACAGGCATGTTCACATCATTTGCCTAACTCATCTCACAGGATTGACAGGACAGACCAAATGACCTAGTTTGCTGCATGGAAAAGCTGTAAAGATTTCGGACACAATAGTGATGCAAAGTGCTATTCTTACTAATAATAGACAAGGAGAGTTTGTGACAATGACCAGAATTTCCTGTTGAGACAACCATTTCACAAAACCATGAGGCAAGATAGGATGTTTTTCAACTTCACAATGAGAGTTATGCGCTGGTATTGTTTTAACATTCTCCAGGGAATAAAGGGTTTGATGGCAATAAAGAATGAGCCAATTTGTCCTAAAGATTCCTTTCTCTTTAGTATAACTTAAGGAGCTTTTCTGTGTCTCCCTAAGATCTTTGCTGGCATCCCTGACATGACTGGTAGGGACTGGGTTTGTTCAATCGAACACATTTTTCTTTAGATGAATATTTCCTATATGCCGTATACTGTCACATCAGTGACCTCAGAGGTTTCGCCTATCTACGAACAAAAGAAACAAGTGTATGCCAGACAACAAACCACTCAACTAGAGTCCCTTCACTCTCTTTCTCTCGGCTCAAGGTAGCTCACGGTGAAAGGCTCTCATGTGGGTACCACTCGGCATTGGACATTTCTCAAAGAAATTAATGTGGACACAGCCCTCTACATTATGCACACTGCCCTTCAGAAATTCCATGCAAAGATTCTCTCTTGTTAGAATAATGATGCTGCTGGTGACCTTTGGGTGGCCTTTGGGTTGTCGTTTTCCTTTCATGCCTTCAGAACCTTGGAGCTGACAATAGCCTTTCCCATCCATATTTTACTATCCACAGCCTGTAGTTTCTGGTCCGAGATATTGATTGCATTGAACTTTCTTTCCTTCCAAATTTCCATGAAAGTGATCAAGAGATTCCATCTTTTGCCAGAACTGTACAGGACTCCTCAAATTTCAGTGCTTACACACATCCACCAGTGTTTCCTTCTGTTGTACATAGAGTTGCTTTGAGTCAGAACGAATTCAACAGCATCTAACAACAGCAATCAGATGCCTGCAGATTCTGATTCAGTAGGTCTGTGCTGGGGTCCAAGGTTTTGCATCTCTAACAGTCAGGTGATACTGATATTGCTGCTCCGTGGGCCACACTTTGAAATCAGAAGACAGCTTAAGAAATTTTCCCATAACTCAAAGGAAATGATTAAAGGAACAGAGAAGGAGAAATAGATGAAATAAAAGCTGAAGAGAAAGTCATGAGCTATAATGGACTTTTAAATGCAGAAAGAAAGAATGACGTAGAGAGCCAAAAATAAAATCATGTCTATTTCATTTTAGGAAATCCTATTAAAATATCTGATCGCATCAGTATAGCAAAGCAAAAATACCGTAATTATTTTGATAGATGACAAATGTAATGTCTTTTGAGAAAATTTAGCTTCCCATCTTCCTTACTGCTGTTGTTGCTAATGTGAAGAGAGAAGAATATTTCCTTAAGTGACAAATGCGCACATGTTACAAATGGATCCATGAATGTGGTGAAGTATACAGAGACAAAGTTAAGAAAACTTGTTGTTGTTGTTAAGTGCCGTCGAGTCGATTTCAACCCATAGTGACCCTGTATAGGGTTTCTGAGGAGCAGCTCATGAGCTTGAACCACCGACCTTGCTGTTCAAACTGCTTTGCAGTCTGCTGCATTAACCCACAGCACCACACCAGGACTTAGACATTACCAAACACCTTGAGTTTGCTGGGCCTGAGGACTGAAGACCATAGTCAATTAGCATAACATAGTTGGCAAAGTGGCAGCATCGCTGGGCTCAAGCATGGCAATAATTGTGAGGTTGGCCCAGGACCAGGTCAGTGTTTTGTTCTGTTGTGCATAGGTTCGCTATGAATTGGGACCAACTCAATGGCACCTACCAACAGTCCACAAAGACTAGGATATTAAAAGTTCATGAGCAGCCATCTAAGGTGCAACTATTGGTCTCTCCTTGTACAAAGGAAAGAAGAGTGATGAAAATTGAAGAAGCTTGGAAACAATTAGTCACATAAACGTCAGTCTGTATGACCCAGAGACCAGAAGCACTAGATAGTGCCAAGCTACCACTTACCTAATTGCTCTGAAAGGGATCACATTAGAATGTACTCGACAGAGTAGGAGAAAATGCAAAACAAACCTCAAAATCATTAAAAAATAATAATAATAAAAAGTTTAGGTTCACTGATTAGGTAAAGACAGGTGGATCCCTGAGACTATGGTCCTTGGTTACCCTTCAGGTCTGGAACTTAACTCACCTTGTGGCTCATTTTTCAACCAAACAATAGATAGGCACAAAGGAGGAACAAAACACTGATGGGTTATGTACACCATAGAATGGTCAACCATTTGATCTCAAAGGGGCAGCATTTACCCAAGGACAAAGGTCAGAAGAGTTGGAAAAGAAGGAGGAATGGAAACAAGAAACACAAGGAAGGAGAGAGATAAGTGATATTACATTGAGGGAATTACAAACATTGAGATGAAATGAAATGTATGAATTGTTCAATGTAAAACCGATGATCTGCTCTGAAACTTTCACTCAATTCACAATAAAAAGTATAAAAAAACAACAACAAATCACAATGAGATACAGCTTCATACCCACTGTCGTTAAGTGCTGTTGAGTCAGTTCCAACTCAAAGCAACCATGTATAGGAATGACTGGCAGATTTGAACCACCGACCTGACCTTGTGGTTAGCAGTCCAGTCTTAACCTGCAGCACCACACTAAGACTTCTCATACCCACTAGGATGACTATAATAAAAAAGACAGATAACATAAGTGTTGGTGAGGATGTGGAGAAATCAGAACTCTCATGCGTTGCTGGTAGGAATGTATGGTGGTGCAGCCACTTTGGAAAATAGTTGGTCAGTTCCACAAATAGTTAAAATACAGTTACCTTTGTTGTTGTTAAGTGCTACTGAGTTGATTCCAACTCATAGTGACCTTGTATAGGGCTTCAGGGGAAAAACTTTGAACCACCTACCTTGTAGTTAGCAGTCCAGTGCTTATCCTAAAGAGCCACACCAGAACTCCAGAGTTATCATCTGACCCAAGTAATTCCACTATTAAATATATATCTCTGTTGTTGTTGAGTGCCGTGGAGTTGGTTCCGACTCATAACTACCCTGTTTAGGGTTTCCAAGGAGCGGCTGGTAAGCTTAAACCACCTACCTTGCGGTTCAAACCAACTTTACAGTCCAGCGCATTAACCCACAGTGCCACACCAAGAGTCCAAAAATATATACCTAAGAGACAATAAATTTCATACAAAAACTTGTAAATGAATGTTTACAGCAACGTTTCATAAAAAACAAAAGATGGAAATAATCCAAATGTCTATCAACTAATGAATGGTTAAAGAAAAGATCCAGACCATAAGAAGAAATAAAATTCTCATACATATAACACGGATGAACCTTGAAAACATTATGCTGAGTGAGAAAAATCAGTCACAAAAGGACAAATAGTATCTAATCCTGTTAATATGAAATATGCAAATGCATAAAGATAAAAGTTTCTTAGTGGTTTCCAGGAGGTGGGGGGAGGAGGAGATGGGGAGTTATTGCTTAAGAAGGGGCACTGATTGTCAGTTTGGAGTGATGAAACACATTTTGAAATTGATAGTGATGGTGTCTGCCCAACATAGTGAATATAAATCATGTCCCTGGATCATACACTTAAAATGGACGGTGAATGCTTGTTATTTACATTTTACCATTATAAAAAAATTTAATGAAAAAAAAGTACTGCTATAGAATCGTAGAAATCTTTATTAAACAAAAATATCACAATGTAAAAAAAAAAAAAAAATCAAGTTTCAGAGTCTCTTCTGACGTCCATTCTGGTCTTTTCTTTCTTTCCCGTCTATTTTGACCTTGAAGGCATCCCACACTTCCCTGGTCTCTGGTCATTAGTGTTCAATGTGTCAAATCTATTCTTGGATAGTTTCTTCATATTCAGTTGGGATGTACTCGAGGTCATACTCCAGCTTTCACAAACTTGTTTCGATTTTCTTCAGCTTCAACTTGAACTTGTATATGATCCGTGGATAGTCTTTTCCAAAGTTAATCCCTAGCCCTGTTCTGATGATCTTGAACTTCTCCATCATTTCTTTCCACAGATGTAGTCTACTTGATTCCTATGTTTTACATTTGGTGAGGGCCACGTGTACAGCTGCTGTTTATGTTGTGGGGAAAGGATATTTCCAAGTAATAAATAATTTTTGTTGCAAAATTCTATCATGTCATTTCTGGCGTCATTTCTCTCAAGGTTATATTTTCCAGCTACTGATCCTTCTTCCTTGTTTCCATTTTTCATACTCCAATCACCAGTAGTTACTAAAAGTGCATATTTGATCAATTTCAGACTGTAGAAGTTGGTTAAAATCTTCAATTTCTTCATCTTTGACATTAGTGGCTGATATGTAAATTTAAAGAATAACCTTATTAATTGGTCTTCCTTGTAGGTGTATGGATATTATTCTATCACTGACAGGAAACTTCAATGTAGCTATTGAAATGCCCCTTTTAACAATGAATGTAACAAAGGCCTTCGTCAATTTGCCATTCCAGGTATAGGAGACCATGTTATTGTCTGAGTCAAAGTGGCTGACATCAGTCATTTAATGCCTAGGGTGTTGATCTTCAAGCAGTTCATATCTTTTCTGACAACTTCCAATGTTCTTAGACCCTTAACTTTGTACATTCCACACTCCAATTATTAACTGTGTTTACAGCTGTTTTCTCATTATGAGTAGTCCCACATCAGCAAATAAAGGTCCCAAAAGCTTTGCTCCATCCGCGTCATTAAACCTGAATCTGCTTTGAGGAATCAGCTTTTCCCTAGTCAAATTTTGAGTTGTACCACATCAGATGAGAGGGTTCTCTTCTAGTACTATATCAGACACTGTCTCACTGCTGTTTCCAGGATTTTCCCAGGTTAATTTTTTTTTTTAGACATAGATTGCCAGGTCCTTCTTCCTAGTCTCTCTTAGTCTGGAAGCTCTGTTGAAACCTGTCCATCATGGGTGGCCCTGCTGTATGTAAATACTTATTAGTTTACCAAAACAGGCTTCAAAATTTCAAAGATAACACAGAAGTACACATTATAAAAAATAAACATATTACATTGAAAAAGAGAGTCATCTAGAGTAACAAACACATAAGAATAAGTAGATTCTTTAATGAGCAAAATAGGCACTTACCTTAACAAATAATAAATTTTACCATAAAGGTGCAACAAATTTAGCAATCTGGTGGTGGTGGTGGTTGTGTGCCACCAAGTCAGTTTTGGCCCTGTATAGGGTTTCTGAGGCTGAAAATCTTTCTGGGAGCATAAAGCCTCATCTTTCTCCACTGGAGTGACTGGTAGATTCGAAATACTGACTTTGCAGTTAGCGGCCCAGCTCGCCATCCACTACACTACCAGGATTCCTTATGTTAACAGCCATTAAAGACAGATCAACACAGAAAAGAAAGCCCAGAAATAGCCCCAAATACATACAAAACTTCATACTTGCTAATGTTGAAGTTTGAAAATAAGGAGGAAAAGGTGTATGATGGTACAACTTATTAAGCATATAGGAAAAACTTTAACTTGGTGTCTACCTCACACCATCCACAAATTCCAGATGAATCGAAGTTATACATGTAAACATGACACAATGAAAGTATAACAAGAAAATATACATATGCATTTAAATGATCTTGGGTTGGGAAAAGACTTCTAAACCTATCCACAAAGATGGAACAAAAAATTAGTATACCAATAGATTGGATTCTTAATCTTAAAGGTCTGGATATTTCTTTAGACCACACTTGTCTGTCAGTTTGTCATACTGTGGTGACTTGTGTCTTGCTGTGATGCTGGAAGCTATACCACCTGTATTTTAAGTACCAGCAGGGTCACCCTTGGTGGACAGGGTTCAGCAGAGCTTCCAGACTAAGACAGACTAGGAAGACGGAAAGGCAAACCACTTATGAATGGTTGACCACTGAAAACCTGATGAATAGCAGTGCAATATTGTCTGATAATAGTACTGGAAGATGAGTCCCTCAGGTGAGAAGGGACCTAGAATATGACTTGGGAAAGAGTTGCCCTCTCAAAGTAGAATTGGCCTTAATGACATGGTTGGACTTTCAGAACCTGTATTTGCTGATGTGGCACAACTCAAAATGAGAAGAAAGAGCTGTGAATATCCATTAATAATCAGCAGTAACAATGGGCTCAGACGTAACAGCTGTGAGGGTAGCGCAGGACTCTTGTGCATAGGGTCACTATGAGTCTGCACTGACACAATGGCACCTAACAGCAAGCACATTTCCTTAAAGGCTAATAATTGAACCAGAATAATTAAGTAAAGAGGAATCAGAACAGATTTAGTGAGATTTACCTTGTCTAATCGGGCAGTGTTTCATTCTGCTGTGTGTAAGGTCACAATGAGTCAGTACCGACTTGTTGGCACCTAATAACAACAGCAATATCACACAGGAATCCTGGTGTGGCGCTATGGGTTAATGCGCCAGGCTGCAAAGCCATTTGAACTGCAAGGTCAGTGGTTCAAGCTCACCAGCTGCTCCTCAGAAACTCTATACCAGGTTGCTATGGGATGGAGCTGACCCAACGGCACTTAACAACAACAACACCCAAGTCTACTCAGGAGGGATGGTAGATCACACTAAGCTCACACTATAGTTTTGCCTGTGTGCTCCTTGAAGGTTGGTGTGCACATGTAATTTTTGATTGTTTAAAAAGTTTATACTCAGCATAATTGAACCCTGAAAACATTATGCTAAATGAAAGAAGCCAGGTCCTGAGCCTATACATTATATAATTTCATTTAAATGAAAAGTCCAAAATAGACAAATCTATATAGAGAAAAAAGACTAGTGGTTTCCAGGGTCAACTTCAGACATATTATCAGGAGGGACCAATCCTTGGAAAAGACATCATGCTTGGTAAAGTGGAGGGTCAGTGAAAAAGAGGGAGACCCCCCAATGAGATGGATTGGCACAGTGGCAGCAGCCGTGGGCTCAAGTGTAACAACACCTACAAGATTGGTGCAGGACCGGGCGGTGTTGATTCTGTTGTACATAATAAGGTCACTACAAGTCGGAACTGATTCTACGGTACCTAACAATAAAAGGGGCTGGAGAGAGCAGAGAATGGGAGAAGGATTGCTAATGGAGTTTTGTGGGGGTGATGAAAATGTTGTGGAATTAGGTAGTGGTGATACTACACAACCTTGTGAATTTACCAAGAAACACTGGATTATATACTGTTGAGGATGCCATTTATGAGTTATACCTCATTTTTAAAAGTTTATGTTATAGTTCATTACTGAGACTAAATTCAGTTCTTCTCAATCCACCCTACCATTGCTTCTATAAAACAGTGAGTTAAAAGTGCCTGTTTTATCTATCACCAGGGCAGGGTGTCTGAGCAAGATCCACTCAAGAGATCGTTACATCCTACTGGTCAGAGTGGACCAACCAGTGACATGAGTAGATGGCCTACCTTTATGATGCCGATTCCAGACAGGGACTCTCCCATTGGGACAGCCATCCCATATACCCACCACTTAGACTAAATCTCTCCCGGCTTCCTCCAAACAACTCAAGGAAGTCTGCTTCTAGTTTACAAATGTGAGCAAGTATGTGCTGAGCTTCCAGTGGGTAGATTTGACCATCCATGATCTCAGAGCTTAGAGGATTTTTAAGCTTTTTGTTCTTAAACTATGGCCTTAAACTCACAAAAACTGGGATCCGCTCCCAGAATTCAGTTCATATCCCTTTCCAGCAACTCAGTGGACCTTTCACCAGTCTGATATCATGAAAATCACAGAGTCAGCATATCAGCGCCAGAAGGGACCACAGAGATTAGTCCGTCCAGCCACTCCAAACCCCAGCCTCCTGCAACCATCATGTAATGGCGGAGGTCCAGAGAAGGGAAGGGACCGTCCTAGATCACCCAACCAATAAGCGAGGAAACTGGAATTAAATTCAATCACTGTGTCCCAGTCCCCAAAGAACATATGGTTTTACAACCAATTATCTCTGTTGCAATCGTGGCCTTCATAACTCCACTCCCAATTAAGCAGTCTCCCACACAGTGAAAAGCAAATGAAATGGCACAAGACCAGCATTAGGACAAGGGTCTTAACCCTTTCAGGAGGCTCCTGACAATGTTAGCCATTGGAAAACCATGCTCAAGGCAGGTCCCTGAGGCAGACACTGTTAAGAATACACACTTTCTCTAAGTGAACTTAGCCTTGTTTCTGGTTGCAGACGGAGTTAATATGAGAGAAGTCTCTTTCTGAAGAGTAAAATTTATTGTGTCATTAACCATTATGACAGAAAGGGATCTCCATCTTTCCTCTAGATCTCCTCCCACTATAAATGCAGCAGTTTCTTCTATGGTATCAGATACCCACCCTTTCTTTCATTTATTTATTTATTCATTCAACCAACAAACACTTTCCAAACAGCTGCAATGTTCCCAGAACTATGCTGGACGCTGAGACATGACTGTAATCAAGCACCAAACCTGCCTTCAAGGAGCTCCCAGTCCTCACCAAAAGTAAGGGTGAACAAATATTTCCAGAACGTTTCAGATATCAGGAACAAATGAACAAAGGCATAAAACAAAAAAAGTACAGTATTTTTGGGCAAGAGGAGAAGACCACGGTTCCTGGAACATGGTACCTGGAGTTGTGTTATACTGATCTGTTCCCATTTGAGTATCATTAAAATATGGGTTTTTTGGCATCAGACCGGGGACTGTGTGTTATCCCCTTGTGAATTTCTAGCACCTGGCACAGTGCCCAGCACTTAGTCAGTACTCAGCAAATTGTTACCATGTGAAGAAATAAATGAAAAGAAGAGCTTTAATGATGCACCAGACATTGAAAAGAGAGCTTTACATGCATCAAAGATTGTAAAGGTCACATGAACCTGATGAATTATTATTTGATGGCTTAACAGTTGATCTTACAGTTTATTGTTGATCTCATTTAACTGATAATGTGACTAAGGCACAGAAACATCCAGTACCTTGCCTAAGATCACACAGCTGATGTTTAAACCTAGGTCCTTGGGTGTCTGCTTCATGACCATCTCTCATCCTCTCTGTAAGCTCACACAGGGTAGGGACCGTGTTTGTTTTAGTCCCTGGAGTCTGCTTTCTCAATGTGATGGAGATGAATGAATGGCAGGAGAAGGAGGCAGGGACCCGATCGTGAAGCACTTGGACTGTTAGTCTCAGGATCCTGTACTCAGTCTTAGGTGATGAAAAGTTTAATTTAACACAAGCCAACAGATGTTTCAGGAGGTATTGTCCAGGGTCCTTTCTGTACTTAGCAGATAGATGAGTCTCTCTATAGACTTAGGAGTCCTGGTATAGCACTGTAGGATAAGCACTAGACTGGAAGACTGGTTTGAAGTGCAAGGGCCATGGTTCAAACCAACTAGCTGCAACTCAGAAACCCTAAACAGGATTGCTATGAATCATAATTGACTAGATGGCATGTAACAACAACAACAATGGACTTAGAGGAGTCCCTGGGTAATGTAAACAGTTAACACACTTGACTGCTAAGCAAAAGGTTGGAGATTCAAGTTCATCCAGAAGCACCTTAGAATAATGGCTTCATTACTGCTCTAATGATATACTTCCAAAAAATTGTAGGAAGCACAGCTCTATTCTTACACACCGGGGTTCTCCATGAATTGGCATCTACTCGATGCAACTGTTTTTCCCCACTGGTGGATTTAAAACATAAGACCAGTTTCCTGGGAGAGGAAAATGGACCCAGAAGCTCCCGTTGCTCTGTGTTGAAGCGGGCACATCCAGCTATTCGAGAAGGGGTGAGTAAGACAAAAGCTCGAATGGGTTAAGACTCTCTTCCCATAAGAGCTTCAAATATCTGGCTCTTTGAAGCCTCTAAAATTGGAACAACCAGATATCCACTTCCTCCTAATCAAGATAAGCCCAGGGATGAGGATCCAGGCAGTTGTGCCAGGTCATTTAATTGCCTTTCTCTGGGAAACCTTGAAACAGTCATAGGGAAATTCTCTGACCAAGCTAAAGAATAAGGGTCAACCTGTGGTGCATCCTGATGCCTCTTACAGACCCTAAGAGCCACATGAGAAATCAATTCCCGTCAAAGGACTTGTGGGAAAAAAAATTGTTTTAATGGAACCAATATTTTAAGATTTTTTAATCATGGAAAAATATACACTAAGAACATGAAAACAAGGCAAAATGTCTCCAAGAGTCAAGGATTCACTTCTCATTGTTGTCTAAATAAAACCAGGTCAGTTCAGTAAGAGGACTGTGTTCATTAACTTACCATTAGACGATGTTATGAAGCATTAATGAGAAAAATACTCCTACAAGTTATTCCCATTTTTCCTAACTGCTCATAACTTTGTTATTAACCATGCTTTCCTTTTCAAAGCCTTTTTCCCTTTTCTGACTACAAAGTAATACATAGTCATTGCTGAAATTTTGAAAAATAAAGAAAAGCAGGAAAAAAAACTCAAATCACTGTAATTACCCACCATTAGCAAATTTTGTGGGGTTTTGTTTGTTTTATAACAAATGAGCTCATATTCTGTATATGTACACGGCTGTTGTCAAATCAATCCCTATGCAGATCGATCCCATGTGTTACAGATTAGAACTGAGCTCCATTGGGTTTACTTGGCTGCCGTCTTTACAGAAACAAATTACCGGGCCTTTCATTTTAGGTGGGTTTGAAATTTTCAGTAGCATGGCCCTATGATGTCCAATGTTCTCCAAATATGTCATTTTTATCAGTTATATTGTATTGCTCAGTGTAGATACCATAATTAATGTAATCAATCAGTCACCAGCCTATGGACATTCAAGTTGTTTCCAGTTTCCTGATTTTATAAACTGTATGCGAGGAATGTCCTGATACTCTTTGTCTTGATCTCTCAGGGTTTCCTTAGGAAGTAAGCGGTTTAAAAAATTTACAGTTCTTTGATACTATTGCCAAATTGCCTTCCATTAGTTCACCAATATTAGTAGAGCACCATGTGTCAGGCATAGTTCTGGGCAGTGTTTTGTTCACAGCAGTGAACAAAACAGACCAACTCTCTGGCCTGCAGAGTGCCATTCTAGAGGAGGCCCCAACTTACCTTCCCATCAGCAGGGTACGAGAGTCCTTGGCTCATCACAGCTGCCCCAGCACAAGGATCTTTTTATATAAATAGACCTTTGGTAACTCAACAGTCAAACATGTTAATTTCATTACTACTCTAATATGCTATTCTTTGATTATCATATTATAGTGGTTATTTGCATGGTCATGGTTTTTTGTTTGTTTGTTTTGGGTATTAAAATGATTGCCTCTTCTTATCTGCAAACACTTTCGATACGCTTTAGATAGTAACTTGATGTCCGCCATCTTTAAAAAAATATTTTTCATCTGCATTCTGGAGACTTATTTAGGGCGCTTTCTAACGTTCTTTCATTTGGCAAATGTTGCGCACATACCAGGCTGGGGGACGGAGTCTGCCTTCCTGGAAGGTACAGACAGTGGGGGAGACAAACAACAGCCACTGAAGTGGCACACAGAGCTCAGTGCTGGGGAGAACAGCATTGCTTTGTGGAAGCAGACGACAGAGGAGTCCGACACCATCACTGAGGGGCATGTGAAGATCCTTTTGGGAGCTGGGAGTTTGGCACATGTCTTAAAACACGCTCTTGAGAAGCACAGGTTGAAACAGGGATTGATAGGTGCTTATTTGTTTGTGTGTTTTCCCCAGAGGGTGTCCTAGAGAAGAATCCTGTAGCCAACCAGTTGGATTGAGGAGGTTGGATTAAGTACGCCATAGGTCAGAAGTAGGTTGCCAGACCTTTCTTCCTCATTCATCTTAGTCTGGGGGCTCTGCTGAACCCAGTTCAGCATCACAGCTTCACACAAGTCCCTGCTGACAGATGAATGGTGGTTATGCAAGACTGAGCATGGCTGTGAGGTGCCCCCGGAGGGGCAGGGCAACGTAGCCTACTCTGGTTCCTCAGAAGGCCTGGCTGTTAGCTTCAGCAGCTGACACTCCTGCAACTGGAGATGGCTGCACCAGCCTGGTGACGGGGGTCTGGACAGGCACCAGCTGTGTTGGGTACAGTGTGTCAGAGAGAAGGAAAGACCTGTGCTGGAAGGCTGCGGGTGGGAGGGCCCCATGCCTGGCTTTGCCATTAATAATGATCATTTGGCCTCAGTGTGGAGAGTGGGGAGGGGACCAGGCAGAGATAGGCTTCATGAGTCCAGGAATCATTGAGTAAGTTTGAAAAACCCAGTTGCTGTAAAGGCAGAATTGAGCCAAGTGTGTTAGAGTACAGCTGCGTTTCATAGGGTTTCCAATGGCTAATCTTTCAGAAGCAGATCACCAGGCCTTTCTTCTGAGGTGCCTCTGGGTGGACTCAAACCACCAACCTTTCAGCTAGCAGCTGAGTGATTAACTGCACTGCCTAGGGATTCTCAGACAAGTTTAGGGCATAAAAAATATCCAATCCCTCACCTTAGAGAAGCTTTGAATACTCCTACAATACAAAATGTGTTTAAATTTGTTCAAATAAAATTTTCTCAAGAAATCACAGAGGAACAGATAAACAGAAGGAAAAATAAAAGGGGTCAAACTCCAGGTAGACAAGACAGCGGCCTGAACCACAGCGGTGTCAGCAGAACCACAAAGGGTGGGTGTACTGAAAACACATTTAGGAATTAACAACTCAGTTCAAGATTGGTCATGAAACAAGAGAGAGGAAAATGTCAAGGAGAACGTCCAGCTTCTAAGGTGAGCATCCGGAGGGTGACACATCCTTCTCCAAGAAGGATTTGGTCTGAGGTTGGGAACAGAAGGGGAAGTGGAGGGAAAGGGCCACAAATTTGTAAATAAATGTCACCTTCTGGATTAAGTTAATACAAGGGTAAATTTTTTTTAAAAAAAGAAGTACGTTGCTAGAGTTGCAGTTCATATATGCATGGGTTTATTTCTCTGCAGTCAGTGGATGGCTGCTGGTAAGTTTTCTCAGTAATTCACTGGACTTAGCCTAGTTAATACCATTAGCAGTCAAATTTACACACCAGCCACGAAAGCCAAAGATGATGAAATTAAAGAGTTCTATGATAAATACTGCAGAAGAAAGAGGAGGCTTTTTGTTCCCGTAAAGATTTACAGCCTCGGAAATCCTGTACAGGGTCGCTATGAGTAGGAACTGACTCCACTGCACATAACCACCACCACCACAATAAGCATTGGACTTTTGGTGTGGTTCTGTAAGATAAGTGCTTGGCTATTAACCACAAGATTGACAGTTCAAATCCACCAGCTGCTACTCGGAAACTCTATAGAGGGTCATCATGAGTTGGAACTGACTCAACGACACTTAACAACAACAACAGCCATAAACAAACAGCTTGTTTCAAGCATTGAACTATGAACCACAGGTTTCACAATTCAAGTTCAACAGCTGCTTCCTGGGAGAAAAATGAGGCTTTCTGCTCCCTTGAAGATGGACAGCCTCAGAAACCCTATATAAAGTAGCTATGAATTGGAACTGACTAGAAGGCACTTAACAACAACAGCCATCTCCTATGGTCTGAAATTGATCAAACATGCAATCAAGATAATTGATAATTACTGGTGATTAGAAGGCTGAGAAACAAGAAGAAGGATCAGTAGTTGGAAAACAAGGCCTTAGTGATAGAAATGATACTAAAGACCAAATGATAGAATTTTGCAAGACAAATGACTTATTCATTGCAAATACCTTTTTCAAGCAACGTGTAAGGTGATAATACACATGGACTTCACTAGATGGAATATACAGGAATCAAAATAACTGCATCTGTGGGAAGTGATTGTGAGAAAGCTCCATATCATCAGTCAAAACAAGGCCAGGGGCAGACTGTAGAACAGACCACCAGTTACTTATAGGCAAGTTCAGGCTGAAGCTGAAGACAATTTGAACAGGCCAAAATATGACTTTGGATATATACCACCCAAATTTAGAGCCCATCCTAAGAACAGATTTGATGCACTATACACTAATGACCGAAGACCAGAAAAGTTTTGGGATGACATCAAGAACATTATACAGAAAGAAAGCAAAAGGTTGTGAAGAAGAAAAAGACCAAAATGGATATCAGAAGAGACGGAAACTTGCTTCTGAGTATACAGAAGCACAAATGAGTGAAAGAAATGAGGAGGTAAAAGAGTTGAACAGAAAATTTCAAAGGGCAGCTAGAGAAAACAAAGTCAAGTATTATAATGAAATGTGCAAAGACCTGGAGTTAGAAAGTAAAAAGGGAAGAACACACTCAGCATTTCTATGCTGGAAGAACTGAAGAAAAAATTCAAGATGTGCCTTGCAATATTGAAGGATTTTATGGGCAAATTATCGAATGCTGCAGAAAGCATCAAAAGAAGATGGAAGGAATACACAGAATCACTGTACCAAAAAGAAACAGTCAATGTTCAACCATTTCAAGAGATAAGCATATGATCAAGAGTCGATGGTACTGAAGGAATAAGGCTATAGTGCACTGGAGGCATTAGCAAAGGACAAGGTTCTGGAAATTGTTGAAATACAAATTGAAATCTGTCAACAAACTGATGCAGCACTCAAGGCGCTCACTCATCTATGTCAAAAAATTTCGAAGAAAACTACCTGGTCAACTGACTGGAAAAGGTCCATATTTGTGCCCATTCCAAAGAGAGGTGAACCAAGTGAATGTGCAAATCATCAATCAATATCATTAATATCACATTTTGCTGAAGGTAATTTTTTTTAAGTTGCAAAAGTACATTGAAAGAGAACTTCCAGAAATTTAAGCTGAATTCAGAAGTGGATATGGAACTAGGGCTATCATTGCTGATGTAAGATGGATCTTGGCTGAAAGAGAATAACAGAGAGATGTTTACTTGTGCTTTATTGAATATGCAAAGACTTTTGACTGTGTAGACGATGACAAGCTATAGATAACATTGTTAAGAATGGATATTCCTGAACACTCAATTGTGCTCATGAGGAACCTGTTCCAAGAGGTAGTTGTTAGAACAGAACAAGGGGTTACTGAATAGTTTAAAATCAGTAAAGGTGTGCGCCAGGGTTGTATCCTTTCACCATACTTAGTCGATCTATGTGCTGAGTACTGGTCCGGAATTGCAGGATAAGTCACAGGATGGTTCACCACAAGGTAGGTGGTTCAAACCCAAAGGCCACTCCTTGAAAACCCTAGAGTCAGAACCAACTCAACAGCACTTAATAACAACAACAACAACATGCTGAGATAATTCAAATAATCAGATAAATTGGATTATATGAAGAAAAACATGGCATCAGGATTGAAGGATAACTCATTAACAACCTGCAATATGCAGATGACATAACCTTGCTTGCTGAAAGCAAAGAGGACTTACAATACTTACTGATGAAGATCAAAGACAATAGCCTTCAATATGAATTGTTCCTCAATGTGAAGAGAACAAAGATCCTTACCACTAGACCAATAAATAACATCAGGATACATGGAGAAAAGATTGAAGTTGCCAAAGACTTCATTTTGTCTGGATCTATAATCAACAGTCATGGAAGCAGCAGCCAAGAAATCTAACGACGTATTGTATTAGGTAAATCTGCTGCACAAGACCTCTTTAAAGTGTTAAACAGCAAAGATGTCAGTTTGAGGACTAAGGTGCACCTGACCCAAGCCATGGTATTTTCAATTGCCTTGTATGCATGTGAAAATGCTTGCCCATGTGAATAAGGAAGACCAGAGAAGAATCTATGCATTTGAATTATGTTGTTGGAGAAGAATATTAAAAGTACAATGGACTGCCAGAAGAACAAACAAATCTATGTTGGAATAACCAGAATGCTCCTTAGAAGCCAGGATGATGAGACTTCATCTCTCATACTTTGGACTTGTCATCAGGAGAAACTAGTCCCTGGAGAAGGCTATCATGCTAAGTAAAGTGGAGAGTCAGCAAAAAAGAGGAAGCTCCCCTCCAACCCACACACACACACCCGGAATGAGATGAATTGGCACAGTAGGAGCAGCAATTGTCTCAAATGTAACAATGATTGTGAGGAAGGCACAATCGGGCAGAATTTTGTTGTGCTTAGAGTCATTATGAGTCAGAGCCCACTGGATAGAACCCAACAACATCCTCATGGTCTCATTAGGATGCCTTTTAAAAAAGTGATACTTTTCGTGCCATGGGAAAAAGTCAATTTTGAGTCAGGACTAATAAAATTTTTTAACAAAACTCCAATGGACATCTTCCCAAATCACTGAAGCTTTGCAACAAGTTTACAGGAATGCTGCCCCACATAAAACAACAGATTTTAGATGGATAAAGCATTTTACAGACGGTTGGGGTGATCTCAAAGATAAATTCAATGCAGAAAGTTCAGATCGTTATGGTGACTATTTGAGGGGGATTCTAATAGGGGTACCATCACAACACCACCATCTTAGAAGGCCTCAGGATGATCACAGGAGCTTATTCTGAAGAAATGTTAAGAAAATTGAAAACTGTATTGATAAGAAAAAAGCCAGAAGCATTATGCCAAAGAAGTTTTATTTAAACACAGCCATGCTTATTCTTCAAGGATGGCAAGGACTGTCCTGTGAGAATTGGGAAATCTTACCCCATTCACCCTACAGCCCTGAGCTTGCCCTTTCAGGCTTCCTTTTGGTATTAAAAGGACACAGATTTGTGTTCCTTGAGAAAGTCCAAACTGCTGTTTTGACATGATATGAATCGAAGAGCACAGAATTCTGCAGAGAGATGAAAACAGTGCCTTCTAAAGTGTACAGACATAGATGGAGGAGATGTCGAGAAACAACAGCTTCATATTTTGTTGTTTTTTAAATAAACGGTTCTATGGCTTTATAGCAATACTTTTTGATTTACCGTCATATTGGAAATAGAGGTAGAATTCCTCAATTGTGGACTGCAACACAAACACAAAGAAGAATTATGATTATCACAGATTATCATGAGAGGGTACTTCAGCTAAAACTCCCCCCAAAGAGTCAAATCAGGACAAGGCCTGGTGTGAACAGAACCAGAGACGTCACATTAGGAGATGGCTGGGTTATAAGTCTACTGACTGTCGGCACATTGGTTCACTTACAATCATCCCACCTTACAATTAACCTTCAGGCAGGAAAACATGTTCTCCCTATGGTTCAAGTCTCTCCTTCCCACATTTAATCCACTGGGGCTTTGAACAGGGGTCATTCCCAGTCCCCTCAAAACCTGCTCTGAGAAAGGAATCCAAGAGATTCACATTACAGAGAAAATGCCAGTAAAGCTTGAATGTTGTCTTCTTCTCCAAGGGGGCAGTGCCTTCTTCAGCAGCATCAACTCCTTTTGCCAAAGAAGTGGATTCCTAATGGTGGAATCGGATCACAAAGGGAGTGTGTTCAAAGAGGTTCAGAGGGAGGGAACTCACGGGACTAGTTCTGGTACTTCAGCAATCACCCTGCAGAGCAAGCCTGCCGCTGCAAACACACACAAAAGTACACGTGTGTCTACATGTTTGTGCTCATACATGTTTACACACACGTGTGTACTCGTATGCATGCGTACACATATACACATACACGGACACACATACACTCACACATTCACACACACACAGCTGTTCTCGGCTTTCTCCCACCAGGGAGGCAAGGCGAGCACAACCTAATCATTTGGACTCACATGGCATTTGTTCTGGAACTTTTAACATTCAAAGGAATCTTTGTTTTTGCTTGAAGCCATTGCTCAGCCCATTTAGCTCTTGCATAAGACATACTTTGGGTCTGATATATGAGAAAGAAAACCATTACCCATTTTACTCATTTTGAATGCACCCAAAATAACTATCTTTCCCATTTCCTGAAGCCACTGAAGACTATTTGGAAAGGACAGAGGAAAGAAAGATGTGGACTAAGGAAAGAGAGCACTAAACAGAGCATACATCAGCTGGCTTCCCAACCCAGCCCTGCCTCTCATCTGATGAATGACTTGAGCAAGTCCCTCCCCATCTCTGGGTCTCAGGCGCCTCCTCTATCAAAAGAGAGTGTTGCACTGGAACGATCTGCAATCTGTCTTTTGAACCACCTTCCACTCTGACATCTGCTTTTTAATAAGCTATTTTATTTTGCTAGCCATCCAATAGATGAATCATTTTTATATTTTAGAAATGTTTCCAAATGGACTTTGATGTGATCTTATTTGATTACAAACAGCTAGTGTCACCTCTCCTCCCATCCCTGGTCTTGTGTGTAGAAATCATGATTTGTACTCCCAGTTTCTGCTTCCTCAACTCCTGCTAACTCCCCTGCAGATCAACTCCTGACTCCCCAGTCCTTTGAAACAGCTTGTGTCAAGGTCACCATGACCTCCTGTGGTTGAATCCAGTGGACACATTTCCGTCATCTTCCTTGACCTTGCTGAAGCATTTGAACATAGGTGGCCATCCTATATTTATTGACATACTCTCTTTCTTGGGGCTGAGAGGAAAAAGAGCTTGCTCTACCAGAATTTGTGCCAAAGCTTTTGGTGCCAAAACCCAGGATCTCAAAGCTGTACCACATTGTGATTTGCAGTGACTGACTTTTCAACTGTGATCCTTTTGCCATAAAATTCTAGATTCTCTGAATGATTCATTCATCCATTCAACATCGATTTATCAAAACCAACCACTTACCAGGCAATGCTTTGCTCTGTTGAATGTAGGGTCACTGTGCTTTGGAACCAACTTCACAGCACCTGTGCTTTATTGACTACACAAAGGCTTTTGATTGTGTGGATCATGACAAGCTATGGACAACATTGCAAAGTGTGAGTATTCTGGAAAACTTAATTGTGCTCATGAAGAGTCTGTACATGAACCAAGAGGCAGTTGTTTGAACAGAACATGGGAACACTGAATGATTTAAAATTAAGAAAGGTGTGCGGCAGGGTTGTATTCTTTCACCATATTTATTCAACC
>NW_006408571.1:17910674-17913735 GCF_000296735.1 Chrysochloris asiatica | reverse complement strand
ATAGAAGAATTGATGCTTTTGAGTTATGGTGTTGGAAGAGGATATTGAAAGTGCCATGGGCTGCCAAAAGAACCAACAGATCTGTGTTGGAAGAAGCACAGCCAGAGTGCTCCTTGGAGGCCAGGATGGCTAAACTTTGTCTCTCATACTCCAGACATATTGTCAGGAGGGACTGGTCATTGGAGAAGGATATCATATTTGGTAAGGTAGAGGGTCAGAGAAAAATAGAAAGACCCCCAGCAAGATGGATTGGCACAGTGGCAGCATCTATGGGCTCAAGCATGGCAACAATTGTGAGGTTGGCCCAGGATTGGGCAATGTTTCGTTCTGTTGTACATAGGGTTGATATGAGTCGGTACTAACTCGATGGCACCTAACAACAACAACAACAACAACAGTAAGCTGCTCATAGAAAGATTGGAAGTTCAAATTAACCCAGAGGTACTTGAAACAAAGACCTGGTGATTTTCTTCTGGAAAATCAGCCATTGGAAACCATGTGGAGCCCAGTTCTGTTGTGACCTACATAGAATTGCCATGTGTTGGAGCTGATTCCACAACTCGTTTTTTAATATTATCTACTTGGAATATAGTCCTTCCCGCTTTCACATGAAGGAGTCAGGCATTGAATAAGTACAAAGGTATCTGTGTAATTACAAATAGAAGAATGAATTCTCTGAGGAAGACGGATGAGGCGCAGAGCCATGAGAATAAGATGGCTAACTGTAGACAGAAGGGCAGCGAGTAGCTCTCGAAGAGGCATTATCACTAAGGTCTGAAGGGCAGGAAGGAGCCGGCAGAAGTGGGCAGAGAGGGCAGGAGCAGTCCAGGCAGAGGGAACTATTCCTGTGCAGGCTTGGTGGGGGAAGCACCTCAAAAGGGGGGTAGAGGACTTTAAGTTGTTCTTGTAGCCACATCACCCTACTTGTACCAAGATGGAGGGGTTTTGCAGTAGCTTTGGGGAAGCAGATGAAGACAGCAGAGAAGTCAAACTCCCACCTCTATCCCAGTCAGTCCTTGGCACTACCAATGGGTGAAGGTTCAGGGAGGCCACAATTTGGGGCCAAAGTGAGGGAGAGGACAGAGCAGTGAGGGAGAGTCAGGCATCGGCTGGATCATGCATATTCTCAGAGTAGTTTCAGTTTCAGAAAAAAATACTCTGTTCCTCTATGGAGACTAGAGGGTGAGGGTGCGGTGTCACAGAGACCAATTCTTATGTGTTGACCCAGCTTTATCTGCAACAGAAAGTAGAGAAACATTTAAAACAACATTTTCCCTCAGCTTCCCTGTGGAGGGCTGGTGCTTCCGTCTTCACTAAATCCACAAGACCCTAAAAAATGACCTGATCCCACTTCCTTTGTGCACAGCTAAGGAAACTGAGGCCCACGAGGTGAAGTCCCAAGTGCACAGGTAGGATTCAAACCTCGTCTGCCTGACTGAAGTCCACACCTTATCCACGCACCACCCCTCGACATCTCCTGGGACAGGCCACTTTATTTTACAGATGAGGAAGGAAACCAAGGCTCGGAGAGAGAAAGCGTGACTTTCCCAAGATTTGGAACCCCGATCCTTAGAGGTTCATCTCTGCTCCTCCCCTGCACCAAGCTGCCTTTCTGTCAGTGGCAGGAGAAGAAAACAAACTGACTGCCATCCAGCTGATTTGGACTCACTCACGGTGACCCTTTAGGACAGAGCTGAAGTGCTCCTTGGGGTTTCCAAGACCACAGATCTTCCCTGGAGCTGACAGTCCCGTCTGTCTTCCTCCAGCACTCCTTGCAGCAGAAAGCATGTGCTGTAAGTAAATACTGTTATAGTGTTGCTGTGAACAAGACCCTGGCCCTGTATCTGGACGCAACCCAAGGCCATGTGAGGATATCCATTGCTGCCTTCCACACAGCAGCTGGTGTGGGAGTTGGAGCATTTTCTTGGCCACCCCTCTCCCAAGAACATAAAACTCAACAACGAGTGTTGGGCAGGAGCCCGTGGGAACAAGTCCTGGGCTCGCCTCTCCAGAGACTGTGTTGGCCATCAGAGATCCTCCCTGCATAATTCTTATTGGACATCTGTATTGTATGGGAATGGCCCAGGGCTCCCACTATCATGAGGGGCTCAGCAAGAGTCCACCAACTCAGGGGCCGTCACCTCTAATCCAGCAAAGACCCGGTTGCTCAGAGCACACGTTCTGACCCTACAAATCTGGAGCGAGTTAGGGGGAATTTAGACAGATGTTGCTCTTTCCAGTTTCCTGTGAAAATTAAGTGAAACCAGGAGGCAACTCAGGGAGAAGCTGAGATATTTGAGGACAACAGAGAAGTAAATGGGAGGTGTTTGATTACAAAGCAGTTTGTACTTCCTTGATCCAGGCTCCTCAGAAGGAAGTCCACCTCCCACTGCAGCTAAGTAAGACCCTTTCCTGCCTGTCTTCTAGTCCCTCAACATTCACCCACAGCCCCCATTCCTAGAGTGCTCACCACACTTCAGGCTCCTGCACATTTCTAAGCCACCAACCTTTCCATTAATAGCCAGGTTCTTAACTGTGTCACCAGGGACTCCTCTATGGTGTTTTCCCACAGCCATCAACCCAACTCCAATTTATAGCGACCCTATAGATCAGAGAAGAACAACCCTAGAGGGTTTCCAAGGCCATAATTCTTTACAGAAGTGGACTGTCACATCTTTCTCCCACAGAGGGTCTGGTGGGTTTGAACTACCAACTTTTGGTTGACTGCTTAAGCCCTGTGCCACCAGCACTCCTCTATCTTGTTTAAACCTCTATATTTGTGTTGCTCAGAGCAGCCTAATTATAGAGTTTAATTGATGGGTTTTCTTGAGTTGTTTTGACTCCCAGAGGCTAACCCAGCCGAGTTGTTTTGACTCCCAGAGGCTAACCCAGCCTATTTCCAACAATTAGAAATATTTTAAATTAGAAGGGTTTTGCCAGTTGTTGTTGTTAGGTGCCATCAAGTCGGTGCCAACTCATAATGACACTATGCACAACAAAATGAAACACTGCCCAGTCCTGGGCCAACCTCACAATTATTGCCATGCTTGAGCCCATTGAT
>NW_006408571.1:17867314-17907079 GCF_000296735.1 Chrysochloris asiatica | reverse complement strand
GCTAACAGCAAGGTCGGTGATTCAAACCCACCAGTCACTCATCAGAAACCCTATACAAGGCCAAATGGGTTGGAACTGACAACAGCAACAAACAACATGAGGGATGAGCATGTGACGCTGTAGAATAAGCACTAGACTGCTAACCACAGGGTTGGTGGTTCTAGCCTTCTAGTTGCTCCCTGGGAGAAAGAAAAGGTTTTTGGCTCTCTTAACAATTGAAAGAGTCAGAAAACAACTCAACAACACCTAATGTATCAGCTACTCCTTCATTTAATTCCCACCCTCTGGGAATTAAAACACCTCAAGAGAATTCATCATGAGACTGCTCTGAGAAACACAAATAACAGTGATTTGAACGGAATAGAGGATTCCCTGGGTGGCACAGATATTTAAACAGTTGACTACTAATTGAAAAGATGGTGGCTTGAACCCATCCAGAGGAGCCTCATAAGACAGGTCTGTAATCTACTTCTTTGACATCGGTCATTGAAAGTCCCCTTGGAGCACTGTTCTACTCTGACACATGTGGGGTCACCAAGAATCAGAGTCAGATGGATGGCAACTTGTTTGGTTTGTCAGAAGGTCATTTCTCACCCACATGAATGTTGTAGCTGTGCATGCACGGCTCCTCTTTGAAGTCATCAGGGGTCACTCTTCAGCCACCCCAGGGCTACTCATCCAGGTGTCCAAGAAGACACACAACCAGATCTACACTCCAGCTACAGAAGGAGCAAAAGACAAAGGAGGATGCTCCCTTTCCCTTATGGGCAAGGTCTGGAATTTAAGCACTGCAGTATTTCTCATCTTCCATGGCCACACCCAGTGCAAGGCAGGCTGGGAATCAAAGTCTTGAGCAGAGCTATTTATGTGCCTAGGTAAAAGTTTTATTTCTATGTAAAATGGGGTAATGGCTTTTGGAAACAACCAGAAACTTTCTCCATAAATAAAAACACCTTTTTACATATTTCAAAGTTCTAACATTTGATTAATGCACAATGGTTAGCATTCCACTGCCAACCAAAAGGAGCGCTAGCAATCTGTCCCTGCAAAGATTACAGCCTAGATAGAAGACGCTATAGAGCACTTTTACTCTGTCACATGAGGTTGCTATGAGTCTAAAGAGATTTGGGGGAGAGTCTGTCATCAGTCATGGTTATGGGAGGAGATTCCTTTGTTCTCTGTGCCCTTCAAGAGTTCACCACATAGAGACAGAACTTTGGAAACTCATCATGGTATCTGTTTCCCTCACCAATGTGCTCTATGTTTGCCTTGGTCTTGTATTTACTCTTGGTTAAGACTTAATAAAGAGTTTGTATATTTATATCTTTGAATATGGGGTCTCTTTTCTCTATATCGTATGTCTGTCCCAGAAGTACATGAATTGAGATTTATGTTCACAGCAAATGGGCTGAGTGGTCTGCTCTTACCAGACTGGTCCGACTGCTCTTGGAATGTTGTGTTGTCGGGGATCGGCCTTTAATGGGAGCACTAAGCCGCATAGGCATGTCTGGGGCTAGGACTGGTTGGGAGGGGTCTACACGTCCTATTCTGGAGGAAAGAACCGTAGCTGAAACCCAGGGAAAAGGGGCAAGAGTGTGGGGATAGAACTCTTAGCTCCTCATCTCTGTCACCCGGAGGAGGACGCCGCCTGACTCTGGGTGGCTCTGAGGAGCATACCAGAGACCAGTGGGAGAAAGTTACTGAGAGGCAGAATTAAAGAAAGACTGGATGAAGGGAGTATGCTGTGTGAAGGAACGTGTGGCCAGGATCATCCTGTCAGAAGTTTCGAGCTGGAGGTCCCTGCGATCATGTGCTATCCGGGTGTGCTAGTTAGTGTGGGGTGGCTGTGGGCGTGCACTTTTCCCAGTAGCAGGGCCATAGCCTTCCTGAGAGTCCCAAAGGAGTCTGTGACTCAACAAGGTCCAACAGATTGCTCTACGGGGAGGCCCCCATGGTGAGAAAAAAGTAAGGAGAATGAATCAATGTTAGAACGAAGAGGGATTCACAAAGAAAGATGGCACTGTGGCCCCGCCCACCCCAGCGCCATGCGTGCTGGGAAATCCAACTGCCAAACAACTCACTGGGCATGCGTGAACCGACACACCTCCCTACCCCTAAGGCAGAAGTGTCCAGGGATCCACATGTGTCACACACCACACCTGGCACCTGACGTGGGTGCTGACCTTTCTCCAGAACACCCCATCAGCCAGCAGGATTCTTTTCATTGTTTTACTGCTTTATAAAATAATCATTTAATTTTTGTTGTTGCTTTGGTTGAGAAAGTACACAGCGCAACATACATCAATCCGACAGTTTCTGAGTATATGAATCCAGTGATGTTGATTACGTTCTTGGAGCACATGCTCACCCTCCTTCTCTGAGTTGTTCCTCCCATTAACATAAACTCACTGCCCACTACCCTTCTCAGCCTTTTCAGTTGTTGTCAATTAGATTTCATGTAGCTAGGTTAGAAAAGCAGAATGCTCAAGGTTGTTGCTGTTGTTGTTAAGTGTTGTTGAAATGGTTCTGACTCATAGCAATCCGGTATAGGGTTTCCAAGGAGCGACTGGTGGGTTTAACTGCTGAGCAGGAGGTTAGCAGTCCATTGCATATCTGACAGCACCACATCAGAACCTTTTTCACTAACTACAATATTGTTTGACTTTAAGAAGATTCAAAGGTTATCTTTGGTCTAAGGTTTAAAGATGATCGATCTCAGGGCAATAGGATTAGAGGTCCATCCAACTCCACAGTTCCAGAAAGTGTAGAATCCTTGCGAATTTGAAATTCTGTTCTGCATTTTCCCCCTTTGGGTCAAGATTTTTCTACAGCATCTTTGATCAGAATGTTCAGTCAGGCAGGCAGGTACCATCCAGTTCTGATCTCATGGTGAAGGAGGCCCCACATTCCATAGCTTCCTCCTATTCCTTCTTTGTCTGTTGCTCTGGGAAAATAGAGATCAATTGTGGAGTATTATTGCTTTGTATTTATTGAACAATGCAGGAAGTGTCAAAAGAAGATGGAAGGAATATACAAAGTCACTGTACCAAAAAGAATTGGTCGATGTTCAAACATTTCAAAGAGAAGCATATGGTCAAGAACCAATGGTTTTGAAGCAAAAATTCCAAGCTGCACTAAAGGCATTGGCAAAAAAAAAAAGGGGCGGGGGAGGCTTTGGGAATTGCTGGAATACAAGTTGAAATGTTTCAACAAACTGATGCATTCCTAGAGGCACTCACTTATCTATGCTAAGAAATGTGGAAGACAGTTACCCAGCCAACCAATTGGAAGAGATTCATATTTGTGCCCATTCCAAAGAAGGTAACTCAAAAGACTGCAGAAATCATCAAACAATACCATTAATATCACATGCAAGTACAATTTAAAAATGGCTTCAGCAGTACATTGACAGGGAGCTGCCAGAAATTCAAGCCAGATTCAGAAGAGGATGTGGAACGAGGTATATCATTGCTGACATCAGATGGATCTTGACTGAAATCAGAGAATACCAGAAGGATATTTACTTGTGCTTTATTGATTATACAAAGCTGTGTGAATCATAATAAACCATGAATAACATTGAGAAGAATGGAAATTCCAGAACACTTGCTTATGCTCATGAGGAACCTGTGCCAAGAGAAGTAGACCAAAGAGTCAGTTATTCAAACAGAACAAGGGGATAGTGAAAGGTTTAAGATCAGGAAAGATATGTGTCAGGGTTGTATCCTTTTACTATATTTGTTAGATCTGTATGCTGAGCAAATTATCAGAGAAGTTGGATATATGAAGAAGAACACAGCATCAGGATTGGAGGAAGACTCATTAAAAATATTTGATATGCAGGTGACACAACATTGCTTGGTGAGCAAAGAGGATTTGAAATACTTACTGATAAAGATCAGTAACTAGAGCCTTCAGTGTGGATTGCACCTCACTGTAAAGAAAGCAAAAGTCTTCACAACTGGACCAATAAACAGCATGATAAACAGAGAAAAGACTGAAGTTGTCAAAGACTTCATTTTACTTGAATCCACAATCAATGCTCATGGAAGCAGCAGTCAAGAAATCAAATGACACATTATCTTAGGCAAATAAATCTGCTGCAAAAAAAGCCTCTTTAAAATGATGATGAGCAAAGTAGTCACTTTGAGGACAAAGGTGCATCTGACCCAACCCATGGTATTTTCAATCGCCTCCTATACATGTGAAAATTGGACAATGAATAAAGAAGAACCAATTCATTTGAAGTATGGTGTTGGTGGCAAATGTTGAAAGTACCATGGACTGCCAGAAGAACAAACAAATCTGTCTTGGGAGAAGTACAGTCAGAATGCTCCTTAGAGGTGGGGATGCTGAGACTTTGTCTCTTGAACTTTGAACATGTTATTAGGAAGAACCAGTGCCTGGAAAAGGACATCATGCTCAGTAAAATGATAAAGACCCTCAACGAGATGGATTGGCACAGTGGCAGCAACAATGGGCTCAAACATAACAACACTTATGGGGATGATGAAGGAACGGGCAGAGTTTTGTTCCATTGGGTACAGATTACTGTGAGTGGGAACTGACTCAAAGGCACCAAACAACAACTGCTTTTTTTTAACCTCCCAGTCAGGGATTCTCCCATATATATGATGTCAGAACAGAGCGGCTTATAAATGGCCTTTCCAGGGAGCAGTACGAGATGGTGAAGAAAGGGTGGAAACGAGGACCCGACACCTGGTCCCAATGCTGCCACTAATGTCCTAGGTGACCTTAAGCCAGTCTCCTCTCTAGACCTCCGTTTTCACTTCTCTAAGTGGGCTTAACTGAGATGACATATGTGCACATCTAACACATGTGTGACATGCAGAAAGAACTCAACAATGTCTGCAGTTCACCGTTTAGCTCTCAGGGGGGTTTGGAGATGAAGGGAGTAAACAGGTGCAGAGCAGCTGGCTCTAAGTCTGGCACACAGTAGGTGCTTGGTGGCATCTATTCCCAGTCCCTCCTGTGTGCACTGTGAATTTCTCCAGTTTAATGCCTTTGTCTACAGCTAGTACCATTCTGTCCCCGTCCTGGGCCTTGGGAATGACTTGAGGAGCCTTAAAGAGTATTCCTTATTTGGGCTTCGGATTGTGCTGTGGACCCCCTGGAGCTTGTTAGAATGCAGGGGGCATAAAAAGGATGACCTTGAACCAAACAAACAAACAAAAGGCTGACAAATGTTCTGACTCACAGAGATCGTATAGGCTAGAGTAGAACTGTCCCTGCGAGTTTCCAAGGTTGTAAATCCTGACACGAACAGACCATTTCATCTTTCTTCCATGGACCGATGGGTGGACTGGAGCTCCTAACCTTGAGTTAGCAGCCCAATACTTAATCCACAGTGCCACCAGGGCTCCTTGAATTGGTATCGAGGACATGGGTATACTTGATTATCATTCTATCCATGGAGGCTGCAAATGAAACAGACACATGACAGAGCCAGGGTCCTTCAGAACTGACTCTAAATCCACTGTGCTGGTAATCACACAGGCCAACACCTTGCCAGAAGACAGGAAGACAAGCTCTGAAGGACCCTAGCTCTGTCATGTGTCTGTTTCATTTGCAGCCTCCATGGACAGACAAGTTGATGATTCTTGCCACTACTCCATGTCCTCGGGCTGCCACAGAGTCCACAAAGTAGACGGCTTGAAAGAACAGAAATGATCGGTCAGCCAGTGTGGAGGTTAGAAGTCCAAATCAGGGTCTTTCAGTGTTGATTCCTCTGGGGCCTTGAGAGAGGGAATGCTTCCACATTGCTTTCTTGGATTCGGGATGCTATCTGCCATGCTTTGCTACTTGTAGCTGTATCTCCACATGGCACCTTCCCTTCCCTCAGGGTGTGTGACTCCTTTATCAAACTCCCCTCAGAAGGATCGGACCCACTCTACTCCAGTAGGATGTTGTTTACTGATAATACCTAGAAAGGAAAACTCTTGACCACATTCACAGGTACAGAGGTTAGAAGATTGAGATGACATTAATTCTTGGAGGACACAATTCAATTCATAGCACTGTTCCACACTGGTCCTCTCCTGCTTCCTCACTACTAAAACTTGGAGTTTGTTTAGGATGATAATATGCCAAGCTAGAAAAACCATACTTCTCAGCCTCCTTTGCAGCCATACAGCACCCTGGCACAGGGCTATGTTAGTGTGGGTGAAAGCCCAAACCCACGGCCATTGCATCAATTCCGTCTCATAGCAACCCCATAAGGCAGAGAGAGTAGCACATCTCCATAGGGTTTCTGAGGTTATAAATCTTTATGGAAACAGACTGCCGCATCTTTCTTCCACAGTGTGGATGGTAGGTTCAAATCACCGGCATTTCTGTTAGCCACCTGGTGCTTAACAAACTGCATACTACCAGAGTTCCTTTAGAGTGGGTTAATACTGAACAAACGTACACTTCCCGCCCCTCTCTCTCCCACTGTGGGCAGAGTGTGAGTTGGAAGTGCATTGGACTCGGCCACTTGACTGACTTTGAAATGTTGTGGTGGTGGTTTTTATGTACCCATTAGGTCAGTTTAAACTCATAGCAACCCTGTTCAGGGTTTCCAAGGAATGGCTAGTGGGTTTGAACCACCAACCTGTGGTTAGCAGTCCAATGCTTATCCTACAGTGCCACCCCAGGACTTCTAGCAGAAGAAATAAGCAGAGATTTTCATCATTTAGTCTGCTTCTGATGATTTACTACAAGAAGAGCCTGCCCTAGACAAACCCTGCTTCTTCCTCCTGGGTGCTACAATAAGCAACGGGTGCACTTAGAGCAGACAAAAAGCCCAGACCAGTAGACCCAAGCCTGGGGCCCTAAACCCAGGTGAAACTGGCTTGTCACACTAAATTTTGGGGTGCATGTTACAGATCATTACTGTGGCAATAACTGACTAATATTGCTAGCTGCCGTGGTGTCAGCCGTGACTCATGACAAGCCCATGCACAATGAAATGAACTGCGGCCATAACAGAATGCCACAGAGAAAGTGGGCTTAAAGAACAGAAATGTGTCGTCTCACCATTATTGAAGGTGGAAGCCCAAATCAGAGTCTCGGCTACGTCGACTCGAGAGAAAAAAACTGCGTCTCTCTCCTGGCCTCTGGCAGTTGCCCTACACTGCTTGCAAACCGGAACATTTGGTCTGTAGGGATTGTGACAGTAGATGTCCAGGTCTTTCTTCTTAGTCTATTGTCTGGAAGCTCCACTGAAGCCTGTTTAGCATCACAAACTGCACATGAGGTGCGTTGGCTGGACTCGAACCCACGACAAACCAGTTGCTGTGCAGTCGACTGCGGCTCATGGTGACCTCGAGTGTTGAAGAGCAGAGCTGTGCTCCATATGGTTTTCAAGGCTGTGACCTTTCAGAAGCAGATCACCAGGCCTTTCTTCCAAGGGTCCTATGGGTGGGTTCAGGTTAGTAATCAAGTGCTTAACCACTTGTGTCACTCAAGGACTCCAATAACCCCCCAAATCAATTCTGGTTCAGGGATGTAACTATGAGTAGTGGACATTGGCAGAACTTCTGGGGGAACCGCTTAGCGGGGAACACGCTCATCTCGTAGATTGTTTTGTCCTTTGCCCTTGTCCTCCTTGAATGAAGGCAGATTCAGTGGTTGGAGGTGGAACAGCCATCTGACCACCACAGGGTGATAGAAGCATGCTGTTAACACAGTGAGATGGAAAGGCAAACTGAGCCTCAGTATCTGGTAACACCACGAAGTCCATGAAGTATCTGGTAATGCCAGGAAGCCACTACCTAACTCTGACCTTCTTGTGTAAGAAAAATAAAGCCTCTCATTGATTTAAGCACTTCTTCTGAATGCACAGTTTATGATTCTTGCAGCTAAACAAAAGTCCTAATGGACAGGCACACTCCATTGTTGGGATTAAAGCTATGTCTGCATTCTCACCCAGGGAGAACATGAAGCGGCACAAAAGGGTCCCATAGAATCTGGGGAATATGGTGCAAAAATACCTCAGACAGGACACTCACAGAAGTGAATGAGAAGGGAAGGGCAGGGGGTGGCCTGGAAGCCAGGAGTGGAAGCAGAGATAGGCCAGGCCAAAAGCTGCAGAGAAGGCAAGAACGTAAGAGCAGTTTTCAAGGGAAATGAGCAGGAGAGCATCAGCACAGTGTGGGGAGCACAGTGAGGAAGGACGTGCCCCTGGGCCAGCTGCAGCCTGACTTCACTGCATGGGCTACGCCTCCTCCTCACCTCCAGGAGAAAGTCTGAACTCAGCTCCAACTCCAAGATGTGGACCCACCAGAATTCTGGCCTCACATCCCATCCCAGTAACACCACTGTGTGTTGGCCACCACATACTCCTTGGCCATGCTGCTCTCCCCTTAGGCTGTCTTTCCCCACCCCCTCATCCAGGGTCTACTCAGAGGCCTATCTATGGAAAATAGCTTTTCTGGCAATTAGGTAATAATTGCAGAATGATCTCTCACAACTGGCGATGGAAAGTGTGATAGTGAATAGAAACTGGTCTTTGCTGGCACCCCGGGCTGGTGCCATACCTGCATACCCTAGATGCACTTCTAATGACACTCCCTTCTTGCCCATGGAAAACAAAATCCCCTTTCTTCAGGCTTCTTCTGCCTCTGTGATCAGGGTTCACACTGTGTCTGTGTTGTCTGTCCCCCACAGGGCAGTGTGCACTGGTGTAGTACGTGGACGGGATTGGTGGCATGCCCTTCATGATGTTAGGGAGACCGTGTGGGCATCTCAGGGCAATGTCCATCCCTTCTGCTCCAACAGAGCCAGCGCTAGAGAGCTCAGGAAGGAAGCCGGACAATCAGAAACAGCGTGAGGACTGTCTTCCCTTCTCCTCTCTGGAGGCTTCCCAGAGGGCAGCTGCTTCCTTTCTCTTATTTTAGAATGAGAAGACATGATTGTGACCAAATTTAGAAAGCAACCAAGCATTAAAATAAAATACAACCCATATTTTAAAATCCATTTCGACGGCTCCACCCCACTGAAAGGAATGCCTGTTGGGAACAGTGTGGGTGAGGAGTCAGCGGTAGAAGCAGCAGCAAGACCAGCTGCCCAGGCACAGGTCTGGGGAATGGAGAGGGAGGGCCCTTCTCACCTAAGACAGTCAAACCCACATCAGCAAATGGTGGGCTGGAGAGTCCTGGGGAAAGAGGGGGCCAGGCATGGGGGCAGATGGCCCCAAATTCTAGGAAGAAACTTCTTGGCTTCTTGGATATGCCAGTTGCTGCTAAGGAGAGATGGCTCCGAGACAAGCATAGTGGGCGGGCCACTCCCTAGCGCCATGCTACTTTTAGCACATTGTTCTCTTGTGCTCTGTGGGCAACCGAGGGAAACCCAGAGAAGCAAACAATGTCACCCAGCTTACTGTAATAATAATAGCAACCAGGTATTGGGTGTGTATCATATGCCAGGCACTGGGTTAGTTGTTTTTTTGTTGTTGTTGTTATATTGTTACCAGGAATTCTACATGAGTCATTACTTTAGGGAGATTGTCTTAATGAACCAGAATGAATGAAACTAATTTTTCAGGAACAAATGTAAAGGCTTGCTTGCATTGAAATATGGTATCCAAGAGGCAGTTTTGGTAAGGTTGTCAGAAAAGCAACTGTATCCTCAGGCTGCATTTAGAGATAAAGAGGATAGAACTGAACTCAGTTCCCATCAGCCCACATAGGACCCATTGATTCAGAGCCTCAGATTCTTCCCCTATAAATGCAGCTAAAAAATACCTCCTTTGTAGGATTGTTATGAAGATTAAACAGGTTAATGTAGAAACCCAGTAGGTGCATTGCAAAGAGTTTGCCCTTAACAAACAGTAGGATTGTAACTGTCATCAACCCTGACATTGAAACTAGTGTTTTCTCTCTGGGCATGGGTGTTGTGTTCATCCACCTGAAAGGTATTATGGGCAATGGATGGGACTAATTCTGCATTTCCCCCATGATCTGTAGGTAATAGCTATTACTAAACCAATTTTTGCCAAATAAAAGGAATAAAGAAAATGAAAAAAAAAATTAAAATAAATAAAAAAGACCAGAAGGAACTATTTCCAAATGGTGCTGTCTTTTTGGGTAATAAGAATTTAAATGATTTTCCCCTTTCCATTTTTATGTCCTTCCCAAATTTCCAGTTGTTGTTGTTGTTGTTGTTAAATGCTTTCTAGTCAGTCTCAACTGATAGGGATCCTGTGTAGGGTTTCTGAGGAGCAACTGATGGGTTTGAACTTCCGAACTCATGATTTCCATGAAATGCCCAGTAGTCAGCATATATTCTTTTAATAATTTGGAAAAAATAAAAAATGCTTAAAAACAATGTTTAACCCAGCAAGAGTGAGGAATGCTGTAGTAAGAATATTATTCAATTGAAGATGCTACTAAAAATGTGAATCTTATTTCCAAGTTTGAAAAAGGTGACATGCACAACAGCCTAAAGGCATCCTCCCTTCCCTGTCTGGGGCCAGCTGCCCTTACCCTCACTGTAGGACTTCACACTAGTTCAGGCTGATGCAGTCCAATCAGAACAGAAACCAGTTGACAAAATGTGGGTGTACCAGAACAGGAATAGTCATGGGTTTAAGGCCTGAAATGAGAGACTCAGAAGGGGCATTGTGAGCCCCCTCAGGAGCCTGGTGAGAAAGACTGGGTCGCTGCCAGGATTGTAGGGAACAACCGGAGTCCTGGTGATGCAGAGGGTTATGTGTTACTGCAGGGTCAATGTTTCAAATCCACCAGTTGCTCCTCAATATAAGATGAAGCTTTCTGCTCCCGTAAAGATTGGCAGCTTTGGAACCCCTATACAGGGTGGCTATGAATTAGAACCGACTCAACAGCACACAACAACAACAACATACAGACCAGCACAGATTCAAAGCACTGCTGTCAGCCACCATCTTTGAACCTGGTGCTGTTGTTTCCGACTCTGCCAGTCAAGAGATTAGGTTGCTATCCAAGGTGCACGCTGCCTTTGTTTGCTAAGAGGGAAATTGAGTTTCCAGCAGGGAGTCATCACGTGATTTTTTCTATTCTGATCATCATTCTGGTACACCCACGTTTTACAAATTCGGGTCTGCTCTGGTTTTGCTCCATCAGCCATGACAGAACTAAGAAGTACTGGTTCGAAGGCCTGCCTCAGAGGACAGAGAACTGACAAAGGACCACTGAGTCCAACTCCAGAAACACAAGAACCAATCACTTCAACACAAAGTGTTGCCCAGGGTTTGGGAAACCTATGCGGTGGGGTAGGAGTTGTCCACCCCATCATCAGGGCCAGTGAGGCCTGCCTCCCTCTTTAGGCAATAAAAACACAACAAAAACTTCAAAGTGTGGCCAATTTCAGCACCAGAGTGCCACAGAATTAAGCTGTCTCCAATTTTTAATTAAGGAAACAGTCTCAAGTTGGGGTTTGAAAAAGCAGATGCCTTGGAGTGCGAGGTAGGGGTGGGTGGTGGGTTGGAGGCTGAATTGGGTAGCAGATGTGTGACCTGGGTAAGCCTCCCTCTCTGATCCTCAGCCTCCCCACTTCTATCTTCAGGCAGTTAGATTCAATGATTTCTAAGATGCTTTCCAGCTCAGAATCAGCAGTGTGATGCCACAAACCCTTGGCCATTCTTTCTCCCTAGTCTGGAAGTCTCCATGGTCAAACAAACGTTAGAAGTCTTTCAACCCTATTGTCCCACCCCTGATTTTAATGAAGCCACATCTGGAGTGTATCTCCTCTGATTTCTGTTTTGTACAGTTCCTCACAGCTGGGTCCCCATAAATCAATTTGTTCTGCAGACAAGTTCCCAGAATTGTCCAGAATCTTACATAGAAAAGGCAGTTTTATTTCCCTTCAGCTTCTGGTTTCAAAGAGCTGAGCCCAGTCCATGTTAGGACATGGGACTTCCAAATCCTGTGGCTTGGGTGGATTTTGTGGAGTGGTTGAGGATCTCACTTCTGTTTCCTATCTGTGGGCACAAAGGACAAACCCGTCTCCTCCCTGGGAGCAGCAAGCACCCCCAACTGTACAGAAAAGACTGGACTAAAATGACTTCCCAAACTCTCAGAAGCTCTTGGGTTCAGAGTTTCCCCTAGAGAGATGAACTAATTAAGAGAGGAGACGAGTTGAAAAGTTAATTCCTCTGCAGATGGAGAGGGACAGGGGCCTCAGAGCACTTCTTCTGTCTTTTGTTCCATCACAAAGCAGCCCACAAAATAGAATCCAGTGCTTTGACAATGCAAAAGCATTCCCTGAACAGGGTCTTCATTACTCTGTTGTTTCTATGGCTCCTCTGATCCCCAGGAAAGCTCTTCAGTCAAGTCACCAGAATCTTTGTCTGGTCAGTGTCTGCACTCCTTCAGGAAAGGGACCACGAGCACCAACTCTGATTGGGTGCTCCCTGCTGTGTCCACCTCATCTCACATCTCCCTTTAAGTTAGTTCTAGTATTGCCCCTATTTCACAGATGAGAAATTGTGGTTCCGAACGGTTAAGTCACTTGACTTTAGGCACCATATTCACTTTTATTTTTAAAAATAATTTACATCAGAACAGAAGATACTTCTTGAAAGAAAGACTGACAGGAAGAATACAAAACAATAATGGCAGTCCGACTGACTACTACAAGAACACCAAAGTTGCTCGCCCAGAAGACATCAAGGCAAGTGGTCAGGTCCCCTCAAGGCAAACCCCCTTCCAAGACTAAGACTCATTGGGAATACACGAGCAGATTCGTGCTCTGATTGGTGACGACATTGGTACCGATAAGGGGAAGTGAGGGAAAAACAGCAATGAAGCTGAAAGCGAAGTCCAACCATGTTCAATAGACTCCTGTGAATGAAGCCGGGTGGAGACCTGGTTGGCCAGCAGTTTGGCAAGACCTGGGGACTCCTAGGCCCAGAGGACTAGAGTGGAGAGTGAAGCATCCAGCTGATAAGAAGTGGGGGGAGATGCACAAGAACACCCATATTTGCAGATAATACCCACTTGACCTGACTTCAATGGCTAGATGATCAGAGCTCAACTAGAAAAAGAAAGAAGAAGGAAAAAAGAGTACTCTGATATAATTTGATGAACTTGACCTACACATATGGATGCAGTAGTTCAAAGAGGGAACAAATCTTTACAGTGAAGATCATTCTCACCCCCTTCAATAAACAGGGTAGACAGGGATGGGCAACTTGGACATTGGCTACCCAAAGTGGGGGAGGCTACAGAGGCAAGAAGTGACTGGCTTACAAGCTTTCAAGAGGGAGCCTAGATCCCAAGGGCGCAGAAGGTAGACTCTCCACTGAGTAGTAACCAATCTATCTGGGCAGGACTGATGAAAGGAGATGGGGATAGCACTCAAGTGGTACAATAGTGAATAACTGCTATTAGGGCTGACTGTGAGGGTTGGAAATGTAAAGGTAGACATTTTATAGCAAAAGGAGGGGAGTAGTTGACTTTGCAGGCCAGGAGCAGAGGCCCCTGGAATCATCAAGGGAGAAGAGTGGAGTGTGGGACCCTACCCAGAGAAACAGTGACGCCAGAGATGGATGCAGAGATGATGACGTGGAGAGATGGAGCAGCTGGGGACTCTAGACCCAGAGAGGGAGAGGGACTGTGTGCTGAAGACCAGGGGCAGGCTTGCGGGGTGTACCCCTTGGTTAATGATGCATGGAGGGGATTGTAACCATAGTAATGAAACAATATACGATAGAATGAATGTAAAGCTAATATTCTCCCATGTAAACTATCACATAATTCACAACAAAAGTTAAAAAAAAAAAAAAAGCAAACAACAAAAAATACAGTATTCCAATCTCTTTAAAAAATAATAATAATAATTTTCATCAAAGTATGACATCTTGTTGTTAAGTTCCGTCCAGTCAGTTCTGGCCCATTGTGATCCTCTGTAGGGTTTCTGAGAAGTGACTGGTGAGCTTGAACCATAGACTTTTCAGTTCAAACAGACTTTGCAGTCCAGCGCATTAACCCACAGTGCCACACTGAAAAGTACTCAAGGTTTATAATAAAAACATTCTTCCTCTCCCCACTCCTCACCACCCACTGATCTGACTCCCACAAGTTTTTATTATTTGCCTCCACGTTCTAAATAACCTATTAACCCTGTTTTCTCAGGTTTTCCAGTTTCAGTCATTATTACTGACTTCCTGCTATGGAGTCCTGGTGTGAAGCTGTGGGCTAAACTCACTGGACTGCAAAGTCGGTTTGAATCACAAGCTCACCAGCCTCTGCTCAGAAGCCCTATACAGAGTTGCTATGAGTCAGAACCGACTGGACGGCACTTAACAACAAATATGGAAAATGATTTACTTTTTCTCTTACACTTACACCATTGCTGTCTTGTTCTCGCCCCTCTCTCTGTCACATGCACCTCCCCAATGGAGATTTATGTCGGTTTATGCCCTTCTCAGGGCCTGGGGTCAGACTGGACCTTGTGTCTGCTGGGAAGGAGAATAATCTCTCGGCCTTAGGTTACATGTTATAGATTTAACGCAAACACTGATCTTCACTCCCTCCCAAAATCCTAGTGAAAACCACATTCCACAATGATGGTTTGAAGAAATCAGGCCTGGTAGCCGAGAATACAGGAGACTTAGGGACATTTCTCTCTCCTCAAATCTCAGGGTTTGTGTGTGCAGAGAGCTTAAACCCACTGGGTGGCTCCAGATGGGGGCCCAGGGCAATAGGGAAACTACAGAGAGAGACTTCAGCTTCATTAGGAAACCACCCGGGAACAGAATGGGTGACCTTGTAGCTGAGGGGCGTTGGCTAATACAGCATGGGCTGACCATGAGTCAGGGACATGGAGGAGGGACTCCTGCATTGGGAGAGAGCTTGGATAGAGGACTTTTGAAGTTTCTTCAGATTCTATTGCCCAGAATTTGCTTCTTTTTTTAAACAGTTGACAGTAAGAATCCAATGGTACTTTGCAATCAATCACTCAAGTTAACTAGATCTTCCTAATGGGCACACCCATCTGGAAATTTCCTTGTAGGATGCTGAAATAAACTCTTAAAATTCTCATGAGCAATCTGTTCCACTGACCCTTGCCTCCTAAAAGCAGATTCAAGATGATTCACAGAGCAATCATGGCATGGCAGCTGGGACAGAACTCGTCGTCCCATGGGCTTAAGCACTCTGAAGACAGACTCAGTCCTGAATGAAGCAATTGCAGTTGACTTGGCCACTGGAATCTCCAAGGGGGAAACTGAAGAGACACTCCCAAACCCTGCCTGCCCTGTTTTAAAGAGAGATCAGAATGTAGGTGTGGGTAAATCGGAATTCTACCCTGACAACTGCACACGGTCTGGCCTGGGAGAAGGGTCCCTCAACCTGCTCGTGAACACAACTCTTGAAAGAAACGTGCTTACCCAAGATGTAAGTCAGCTCTAACCTCCAGTTCTTCTGGGACAGGACAGTCATTAATTTCCACTCCATAGTTGTGTAATTGGACTGAGAGGGGAGGGGGCCCTGTTCTGGTCACATGAGCTGTGTAGCCTTGGGCAAGTGGCCTGTCTTTCCCTATGGGAGGCAGATGGGCATAGCAGTTAAGGTTGAGAAGCCCAGACCGACTTTTACCAGCTGTGTGCCCTTAAGACAAGACCCCTACCTTTCCTGAGTCTCAGTAGCCTCACCTTAAATGGGGGTGGGGAGGGAGGGAGGGAGGGAGAGTACACTAGTGTCCACCTACTAGTGTTTTGAGAATTGCATGAGTGAATTTATATGAAGTGCTTAGAGCAGTGCCCAACTCAAGTTTTTGTGATTCTTTATGGCAGCTATCAATGGGGACAGCAGTCCTCACGCTTCTGATTGGATCAGTCAACCTTATTGGATCAAACAGAATGATCACCATGAAAACAAAACTCTGAAGCTGCGTGCAAGTGTGAGAAATTCGGCACTGAATCCCTCAGACATTGTTGGGAGGCTGTGAGAGGTCAGGATTCACTTACACATAAATATTGTGGCTGGATATCGTAATCTAGGTGGTAAAGTTGTTTTGTTTTGTTTTTTAAGTTTTTATTGTGAATTGAGTAATCGTTTACATGGGAGAACGTTGGTTTTATACCATTCAATCGTTCAATTACGGTGATTACAATCTCTTCTGTGTATCATCATTCAACAGTATTTGCTTCTATTCCCTCTATTTTGGGGGCGTATGGGGGGTGGAGGGATGTACACAAAAACACTCTATGTGGTAGAGTTTTAAAATGTATTAAGAAAGAAAACTGATTTTATTTTTTCATTTGACATGTTGTTTTTAGTTGCCGTTGGTCTTTTCCAACATATGGCAGACCTGTGAGCACAGAGTAGAACTGAGCCGTAGGATCTTCAAGGCTGGGCCCTGTCGAGAAGAGATCATCAGGCCTGTCTTCTGAGGATCCTCTGGGTGGATTGAAACTGCCAACTTTACAGCTAGTAATTAAGCAGTTAACCATTTGTACCACCCAGGGACTCCAAAAATGACATACAGAAATCTTCAAAAGCCCATTTACAATGAAAGAAAAACAGAGTGTTGCTTTAACACTTTAAGAAGCACACAACACCCAGGCTAAATCTAGCCCACTGATTACTGATAAAAAAGATGTTGCTCTTGTTTTTGTTGTTGTTGTTAAGTGCTGTTGAGTCATTTCTGTCCGACCCATAGCGACCCTGTATAGTGTTTCCAAGGAGCAGCTGGTGAGCTTGAACCATCGACCTTGTTCTTGGTAGGTGCCATCGAGTCAGTTCCGACTCATAGCGACCCTATGCACAACAGAACAAAACGCTCCCCGGTCCTGTGCCATCCTCAGAATTGTTGATGCACTTAAGCCCAATGTTGCTGCCACTGTGCCAATCCATCTCGACAAGGGCCATCCACTTTACCAACTTTCATGTCCTTCTCCAGGGACTGGTCTCTCCTGACCATATGTCCAAAGTATGAGAGATGAAGTCTCAGCATCTTGGTTCCTATTCTGGCTGTACTTCTTCCAACACAACCTTTTAATTTTTCTGGCAATCCATGGTACCCTTCAGTATTCTTTTCCAACACTAGAACTCAAATTCATCAATTCGTCTGTGGTCATTCTCATTCATTGTCCGACTTTCACGCACATATGAGGCTACTGAAAATAGTTTGGGTCAGGTGCACCTGAGCTTTAAACTGAAATCTTTGCTCTTGAACACTTTGCAAAGGACTTGTGCAGCAGATGTGTCTAATGCAATACATTGTTTGATTTTTTGGCTACTGCTTGCATGAATGTTGATGATGGATCCAAGCAAAATGAAGTCTTTGGCAATTTCAATCTTTTCTCCATTTATCATGATGCCATTTATTTGTTCAGTTGTGAGGTTTTTTTGTTTTCTTTACATTGAGGTGCAACCCATACTGAAGGTATTGATAAAGAAAATGGCATCTTAATTTACTCTGGGATCTGGCGAAAGTCCCTTTCCTCACTAGCCTCAGCTCCCTGTCAACTACATTTGGCAGTAGGTGATCCCTGGGAATCTTCCAGGGGGTAGATCACATGTGGATCTACATATTAGGGGAATTTTTACTATAGGAGACTTGGCCTCAACTAAAGCCATGTTGTTTCCTGAGCTGAGAGCTCCACCTAGTGTGGGAGTAAGGCACTGCTGTCACACCACGTTTTTTTGTTTTCTCATTTTGTTGTTAAGTGTTACCAGGTTCAGTTCTAACTCATAGCCACTTTGTATAGGGTTCCGAGGAGCAGCTGGTGGACTTGAACCACCAACGCTGTGGTCGAGTGCTTCTCCTGCAGCATCACACCAGGACTATCTTGCTAACCTACTAGTCCATCCACACGAGAAAGATGAGGCTTTCTGCTCCCGTGAAGATTTACAGTCTCAGAAATCAATTGGATCAATCAATCTTACTGGATCAAACAAAATGATCACCATGAAAACAAAACTCTGAAGCTGTGTGCAAGTGTGAGAAATTTGGCATTGAATCCCACAGACATCGTTGGGAGGATTGATATGAGGGTCGCTATGAGTCGGAACCAACTCGGTGGCACACAACCTCCACCACCACTATCTTGCTAACCTAAATGTGCAGCAATGATCCTCTGGGAGCCTGTGAGAAATGCAGACTCTCAGGCCCCAGCCCAGACTTCCTGGCATTGAGCCTGCTTTTCCCAGGATGCCCAAGTGATTCCTACGCACTGTGTTAACAGGAGAAAAAATGCAGGAAATTTAACAAATATGCAACCCAGAAAGAAACCCAGACTTGGACCATGTAAATAAAACAAATCCTTCCCAACTGACAAGGAAGGAACTTGACATGAGATGAAGATTCAATTTCTTAGGAATTTTTATAGGCTTTCAAAAGGAATCTCCTCATATGTTAGGCAGGCAGGTGTAAGAAGACAGGTGTAGGTATTCTGGGGCCCACGTGAGTTTTGGGTACACCTGCACTGTTTCCATTGCCAAGTGCTTAACCGCTGTGCCAGCACACTGTTGGTTGAAACATGGCTGCTGGGAACATTTTCAGCGAGGGCCTGGACGTGAAGAATGTGTCTGGAAACAGAGGAGGGAGAGTCTTGTTCTGTGGTGGCAAAAAGGTTAGCAAAATTGCATCAAGCTATTATGAGGAAACTCAATGAAATCCACAGAGGACACAATTATTCCCATTTTGTAAATGTGCTGTAAATGAAATGACATGCTATGGCTAGAGCTTAGCCCAGGACTCCCAACTTCACAGTTGAGGACTGGGGGCCAATTCATACCTAGTAGGTTAGGTAGCGACAAACGGACACCCATTCAGGCAAAATAAATCAAGGGGAGAATTTCCTCACATCAATATGGGCTTTTCTCAAGAGTCCTCACTCAGTAGTGAAGGAAAAAGTTTCTCAAAATATTGTCAATGTCTTCCAGTCTGTGGAAAATAATTCTTTTAACACCAAAAAAAAAAGCATTACTTGATTTCCCCCCTTTTTTTGTGCCACCAGAGCTCCTTTTTTATGACCACGTTGTTGTTGTGAAGTGCCGTCAAGTCAGTGCCAACCCATAGTGACCCTGTACAAGGTTTCCAAAGAGCAGCTGGTGGGTTTGAACCGCCTACAATAGAAGTGACCATTTGATGATCCCCAAGGAGCTCTGGTAGCGTGTTGGTTACCAACCGGGCTGCGAACCTTAAGGTCAGCAGTTCGAAACTACCAGCTCTTCCATGGGAGAAAGATGAGGCTTTCTGCTCCCATAAAGATTTACAGCCTTGGAAACCCTATACAGGGTCGCTATGGATCGAAATCGACTCGACAGCACTTAACAACAACAACTTTGTGCATGGCACTAAGATAAATCTCTCAGCTTTGAAACTTAACTAGAGGGACTGAGATGCATCACATTGATCCAAGCCAGGCCAGCTGAAGTTGTTTCTGGGTCATTGTGAAAGTGGTCCCAGCTGGGTTCTATCAGAGAGGGGCATGTGGGTAGAAAACAGTCCAAGGCACAAGCCGATAGTTTTTAATAAATTGTACAAGGAGTCTTCATTTCCTATATCTGATTGGTTACCAAAGATCTAGAGTGTTCTCAACTTTTTTACCACTCATATTGACTCTACCAAGTTGAGAAATTATCAAAAGTGGACCCCAGATCAGTCACAAGTTAGGGCTACTAAGAGAAACTTCAGCAGCAGCACAAAACTGAACAGATGACCAACCATTATTAGTGAACAAATTAGAAAGCCGAATTTCCTATGGAACACAAGACAGAGTGATTAAAAATTATAGAAACATGTTCTAGAGTCATAGTTATTGTTACTGTTGTTGTTGAGTGCAGTTGAGTCGGTTTCGACCCATAGCAACCGTGTATAGGGTTTCCGAGGAACAGCTGGTGAGCTTAAACTCCCAACCTTGCAGTTCAAACAGCTTTGCAGTCTGACGCATTAGCCTGCAGCGCCACACTCTCAAGTCTATTTCAACTCACAGCAAGCCCATGTGGCAGAGAACTGCCCCATAGAGTTTTCTAGGCCATAATCTTTACGGAAAGGAGATCTGGTAGCATAGTGGGTTATGAGTTGGTCTGCTAACCACAAGGTCAGCAGTTTGAATTCATCAGCCTCTCCACAGGGAAAAAAATGAGGCTTTCTGCTCCCATTCAGATTTACAGCCTTGGAAAACCTATACGGGGTTGCTGTGAGTCAGGGCCGACTCCATGGCATATAACGACAACCACCGCCACCGACTTTTACAGAAACACGTTTTCTTCTGTGGAACCTCTAGATGGGTTTGCACTTTTCATTTTTTATTAAGACATGCAAAACTTTATTTTTATTAATGCTTCCTTTCCAGATTTAAAATGAGCAGCAGAGAAAATTCTTCATTTAAAGAGTATTTTTTAAATGATAAAAGAAGATACCCATAAATATTCGTCCAAATTCTAAAAGACAGATAAATCTTCAAGCAGCACAGTACCAGATTTAGTAAAGCTGCTTCCTCTTCCAGTCAAGCGCTTCACCAATGCACCACCAGGGCTCCTTAAAGTCACAGTGGCACTTACAGCGTCACGCAATCACAGCACGGCGAGGCCCAGCTGGAAGCCCACCCTGTGTGTGGGAGATCAAACTAGTCCTGCAAGAGTTTAGCTCTGTTTAGTCCTCTTTAGTTACCATGAGCATTAACTAGAGTTTTAATTATGGACGTAAACATGTAATCAAATAGCATCATTTATTAAATAAACTTAAAATAGCCCAATGGCCTGAAAAAATCAAAGCAACACTCCTCATTTCTTTCTCCATTAAGAAAAATCCAACCCAATGCTTGAGGTATTATCAGTATATGCAAAGTATAGTGTATAAGTCTGATTTCCATCTGGGCAAACATCTCCACACCTGGAAATCCTTGTAAATATCAACATTAAATATTTCTCTTTTTGCTGGGGGAATCAAAGGCACAGAAGTAAAATATACATCCTGATAGAAAAATATTCTCAAGTTTTCATTCTTTGCATCTACTATGTCAAAAGCTAACCTTGTAAAAAATTATTATCCCTTGGAAATCGGGTCTTTTGCAACATGTTCAAAATTTTAGTACAAAGGTTATTTACATTTTTACTAAATTCAACATCACTTCACAATTTGTAAAGTGAGTTCCTTACAGAAAGAAGAGCAGTGAAGTTTTTAATGAGATGGGTCATTGTCCTTAGCAAAGTCACCAGCAGGCAGAGTCCACAGACCCACAGGTTCCCCTACCGAGCACCGAGGCAGCGACACTCTATGACATACGTTCCTTGAAGAACCATTTCTGGTATTCCGAGTTGGTGCAATCTCGTAGGAGTGGCATGAACCCGTCACCAAGTGCCTCTCTCTCAGCCTGCACACACTTTTTGGTCTGTACGTGAAACAAAGAGCCATCCTACAAAATATAACCCACAGTGTCTTTTTAAAAGAAGTGCAAGTCACACTTTAGGAAAAAAAAAAAACAATTTTTTTTCTCATTAAGACATATTTCTTATGAGCTCAGGGAATGACTTTGGTCATTTCAGTATTATTAATCTGGGGGCAACTTCTGCAATTTAAAAAAACAAAACTTTTCAAGCCTGTGTTGAGTTAAATCTGACTCATGGACCTTCATGGGTGTCAGAGTAGAGAAATGCTCCATAACGTTTTCAAAGGCGGATTTTCTAGGAAATCGATTGCCAGGTCTTTCTTCCAGGGCACCTTGTATAGACTTGACCCATCAACCTATCAGTGAGCAGTGAGAGCATTAACTGTTTGCACTACCCAGGGACTGCATTCCCATCTCAGATTCGGAGGAAATGAGACTCAGAGAAGTGGAGGAACTTATCCCTAGACCTAACCTCCCATCCTTACACTTTGACTATTTGTTTCACTTGTTCAAACCCTATTTCATCTTCAAGTGTGTTTGCAAGAGCTTCCGTTAACATATAGCGCAGCTCCGGGTATGAGGGAAGGACAAAGACTGGAAGGGAGCCAGCAGTGGGGAAAAAATCCTACAGATCTGGAGGCTGTGGGACTCTAACCCATCTGCCAGCTCAGACTCTGCGATGCTCCCAGGCTCTGGCTGCCCGCCTGCCTTCGCACATCCCTTTGCGGCACTCGTGACTGACAGCAAGGGACAATGACACTGCTCACTCACCTCCCGCAAGATGAATTTCTGACCCTCAGGGGTAGTGTCCTTACAGAGCGTCATGGTGAGAATATCTGATCCTGCAACCTCCGAAACGCAGGCCTCGGGCTGTTGGGTGTTATAGCGTATTTCATTCTTGGATGTGTACTCGAAAAACTGAAAATAGAGCATGATCATGTGACCCTCTGCCACAGAAAGAGGGGTTACAAGAATGAGCACTGGGGCCAAGGAGTTTCCCTTCATCCCCAGACTCCATATTAGCCTATCTGATCAAATGGCTTCCTCCCAGTGTCCCCAGAATTATGTGGTTATTAGGTGCCATTGTAGGAGCCCTCGTGGCATACTGGGTTAGGACCAGTCCCAGCTCCGCCATCTGCAACCTTGAGCAGCCCCCCTTCCTCTCCTCTGCCTCAGTCTCTCCCTGCCTCACCAAAAACAATGCTGTGCCAGTGCTTTGCACCATCAGGCAGCTGGGCTGTGCAGGGGAAGACTTGGTTCTTCAGAGCAGTAACCCTACTCTTGTCTGCCTGTGGGTTACCTACAGAGCTTGTTTATACTACTACTTCCACACCCCAGCCCAAAGAGTGAGTCCTTCTGTCTGAAACGGGGCCTGGTGTTGGTGGTTGTATAACACCGAGTCGGCTCTGATTCATAATGATCCTGGTTAGGATTTTTAAGGCTGTAAATCTTTACAGGAGCAGAAAGCCTCATGTTTCTCATACGGAAAGACTGATCGATTACAACCACTGACCTGGTTGCTGGCAGCCCAGTTTGTAATGTGCTATGCTACCAGGGTTCTGAAATGGAAGTGTGTAACCAGACACTGCTTCTGCTCCTGTTTCACCTCCCACCCACCTCCTTTCAGGGGCTCCTGACACAGGCACATACAGCACTGCTTCTCAAATGAACCTCCTGGGAAGCTGGTTACACGTTCAGTAGGGTTGGGGTGAGGCACAAGGATGTGCATTTCAAAGCTCCCAAGTGATGCTGATGGTATGATTCAGGGACCACCTTTGAAGAGCTTTGTGGTGTGGTGATGCGGGTTAATGCATTGGACTGCAAGGTCGGTGGTTCAAGCTCACCGGCCACTCCTAGGAAACCTTTACAGGGTCACTATGAGTCGGAACTGGCTCCAAGACACTTACCAACAATCAAAATTCTACAGAGTATTGAAGAACCAAAACAATGTAAGGTTTCAAGCATCCCAATTACTGCCAAAAATCCAAACCCACTGCCATTGAGGTAATTCCAACTCAGTGACATTTCTGAGACTGTCAACCTTTATGGAAAGAGATTATCTCATTTTTCTCCCACAGAACAGCTGGTGGGTTTAAACTGCCAACCTTGTGGTTAGCAGCCCAAAACTTAACCCACTGTGCCACCAGGGCTCCTACTGCTGACCATATGTTGTGTTATTGAGTACCAACTCGTAGTGACCCTGTGTAGGTTGCCAAGAATTTTAATAGTCAAACTTTCAGTGTTGACCCTACATCATCCAGCGCCGATCCTACAACATCCAATGCTGATCCTATGGCAGCACCACACCAGGACTCCTGCTGACCACGGTTATTGTTGTTAAGTGTCACTGAGTCAGTTTCAACTCATGTTGTTGTTGGCAAGTACCATGGAGTCGATTCCGACTCATCGTGACCCTGCACAGGGTTTCCAAGGCTGTAAATCTTTACAGGAGCAGAGCGCCTCATCTTTCAACTCATAGTGACCCTGTATAGGGTTTCCAAGGAGTGGCTGATAAGTTTGAACTGCCAATCTTTTGGTTCAAATCGACACACCAGGACCGTAAGGAGGCTTAATATTCAAATGGACCCTGCGAATCCAAATTGGAAAGAAACATTTGATTCCTCACCCCTATGTGTATAGGTGTCTGACACCCTCCACGAGGTATCACCTTTGGTGGGACCATCTGCTTTCCAGGGACGGGAGCCTGTTCTGAGCCTCAGACCGCTCCCCTCCCCCCCCAGCACTGTCCTTCCTCTGCACTAAGTGGAGAAAGATCCACCGGAGCCCTCAACACCACTCTGCAGAGTGGCATTGTGCACCAAAATCTAATTCCCCTGAAAGATCTGTTTCCAGGACATCATGTGAAATGCAGAGCTGTTGGTTTCTCCCTTCTTTCTTTCTGACACAAGATGTCAGTGGCAGGATTATTTATAATTTCAAAAAAGGAAACAGATCAGTTCACTAAATAATAATACATCTACACACTCGAATACCAAGGGGCCTTAGGAAGGATGTTTTCAAACGGCTTTTAGTAACGTCAGAAAAGCATGCTCAAATAAATGGAAATAATAGAATAGAAAACACACACTAGGGGCTTCAAAAGTTCATGGAAAAATGGAATGAAAAGATAATTTTTTTCCTCCATGAACTTTTTGAAATCCCCGTGTATATATTACAACAATGATTTAAATGGATTATCTCAAGTCTGTGCATAAAATAAGATGGGAAGAAAAATGATCAGGGCCACATTGGTGGTGCTCTGGGCCCTGCCTCTCACTTCTATATCCCAAATGTCCTATAAGGAGCTTATGTTAGGTTTATAATGAAAGAATCAATACCAAATATTTAATTTAAGGAACACACAGCTTTCTGCCTCTTCTCCCTCTTTAGCGGTCATGCTGACAAGCCATTGAATGTAGAACCTCCCGCTGTCCTCCCCAAGCTGGAGTGTAGTGCTCCCGACAAGCAGCGTCTACCTGGTTCTGGCCCATGCCGTGACAGTGGTAAAGAAGCACATTGTGGCCCAAGACTTCATTTTCGTTGAGAGGGTTATAATCAAAGCAGTATTCTTTCAGTCCTTTATTCTGCAGCTATGTAAGTAAACGGAAAAAAAAAAGATGTTATCGATAGTATATTTTACTGGACCCAATATATCATTTCAACATGCAATTAATGTAGTTAAGGAGAGCTGGTGGTACAACTGTTAAGGGCATTTAATTACAAAGATTTCAAAGATTACAGCCAAGCAAACCCTACGGAGAGCAAAGCCTTTCTGCTCTGTAGCATGGGCTCACTATGACTTGAAATTGACTCAACAATACCCAACAACTAGAAAGTTTACAACTATGTATCTAGTCAGCCACGCCAACCCATAGCAACAAGAGTAGCCCTGGCACCAGATTGTGGACCCTCAATTGCATTTCCCACTAAAAGGATAAGGGCTTTTTGGAGGAACAGCAGGGACTGTGTAAAATGAGCATGGAACACACAGAACAGAAATCAAGAAAGTTATCGACACCATTCAGATAGGATAGAAACAATGTGACCAGCAAACCAAAACTTTAAAAAAACAAAACAAAACTCTAAAACAGGCTGAGTTGATTAAGACACATTGGCCATATAAAAACTCATGATTTTACAGTGATAATCAAAAAAATAAAAAGTCCCCCAAACAAACAAGCCAATAAGCTACAACAAGCTAACGGACACAAAGTGAAGAAACTAAACTATCAACATTTATTCTAAATATAAGCAAGTTAAGACACAGACTTGAAGAATATGCTATGCCTTGTCTATATAAATTCTAAATCCCATGGCTAATAAATTGCCCTAGTTATTTGTGGAGAAAATATAATAATTAGAAAAAAAATCACCATTTAACAATTCTATCTGAAGTAATGAATGTAAGCAGTGATTATCAATGTTCACTACAAACATTACATGGAAGGCTGATGGGAAAAGTTTATAATGGACGCTCTGGGCTGATGGCCCCTGGACCTACGGATCCATCACAGCATCACTAAAGGTGGGACGAGCTGACATTACCAGGCTGGTCCAATAAGACACAATGTGAACCCACCTACGAAGTGTTCTTGCCAAAAAGTTGGCCCAACTCTAATCAAGCCTTTGGACCGAATATGGGGGAGACGTACAAGAGAATAGACACCATGGAGACACAAATACATAATTCCAATGTATGTCACTGCACAGGGCAACCAGTGCTGTTATTTTTAAATCAATAGCTCTGCAAACAGGGGAGAAAAAGCCTTAGATTAAAATAGACACAACAGGTGACAGAACAATCAACTGTAATATGTGTACTTTGCTTCGATACAAATTCAAATCAGCCAACTACCAAAAGGTACTTGGAAGAAACTGAGGGAATCTGAAGAAGGAAGGATTAGATATTCATGATACAAAGACATTACGGTGAACTTGGAAGAAAACTACAGATCCATACTGAAGTGTACAGGAATGGGAGGGTGAGGTGTAGGAAGGAAGAAAGTGGAAGTGGGGATTCCAGAATCTCAGGCAGGATCCGATGTACCATACTATCCGCAACTGTGTATGCTTGAATATTTTCATAGTGAAAATAGAGTTTAGTGCAGTACTAATCTGTTTTGTATTTATTGACACTTCTGGTCAATAAGACACAGCAAAGTGAATCCAAGCAAAAGCAAAAGACGGACTGGAAATTGTGGCTGTTCTCATCCAGGGACACAAGTGGTGTCCCTACCCCCACTCTGCTGTTACAGATGCCTAAGTTAGAAATATTAACTAGTCCAGCCATTCAGACTTAAGTAAAGTGATGAGGAGTCCTGGTGTGGCACTGTGGGTTAATGCACTGGACTGAGTTTGGTATGAACCACAAGTTCAGTATGAACCACAAGGTCAGCGGTTCAAGCTCACCGGCCACTCCTTGGAAACCCTATACAGGGTCTCTAATGGGTCAGAACCGACTCAATGGCACTTAACAACAACAAAGAGGTGAGATGTAAGTGAAAAATGGGAATACCAAGTAAGTCTGGGTTTCCTCATCCATAAAGCGGAAGAAGGCTTATACTTGCCCATTTTGGACGCAAAGCCCAAATATTACCGGGAGAAGGAAGGACAATGGATGAAAGGTGGGAGGGTCTGAGAGTAAACGGAGGGTAGCAGTCCCAACAAAGGAGCCTTTCTTACCCAGGCTTTTCCACTCAGACCTGGTGTCCAAGGATCTCCCTGCCCCCAAAGCCCAATGTGCTCACCATCCCAAAGAAGCCAGGTCTGTCTTCAGGCACGTGCAGTTCTGGATAGACTGTCTCCAAGAACCACTTGAAGTCCTTACACTGGAGCTTTGCACGGAGCCGTCTTCTCTCTGTCACATCCCCATAGGGCTCCTTAGAAAACAGTACAACTGTGAGCCCTGGCAGGTCACACACAGCATTTCCTGCCAAAATCCTCCTCTCACTGACACTCAGGCATGTGTTCATTCAACAAGCTTTCATGGAGCACATTGTGGAAAGCAAGGTCGGAAGTAAAAACTGCCTCAGACCTAGTTCTAGCACTCCTGTAGGAGAAACTGACACACAGACAACAACTATATTCTCTGGTCTTCTCAATACAGGAAGGGGTAACCTGGTGTGCAAGGGACGGGACAATGCACCTGCTGATGGGGGCATGGGCACCCTGGGCCTGTCCATCAACAAGCACGTGATTCCAGAAGCCACCCTGACACCCCACCAGCAAAAATGTCAGTCAACACATGTGCCATGGCCTTCTGATACACTATTAATATCTGAATATTCACTCTCAAACACGGTCAACATTCTAGATGGAACCATGAGTGAAAAAACCTTAGCTGCTCAATACATCAGAGTAGAAAGACACACTTAGGATGCTAAGAGCAAAATAAGATATATTTGTAGACACTGAGCTTTAGGGATAAAGCCAATGATTAAGGAATTTCAATGAAACATCTAATTAGGACAGCAATTGCACAGCAAGAATAATCCTAACTGTCCCTGTACTGCGCTAAACTAATATACTTGAGAAGTTCAATATTCAATACATTGATAATCTGTTGTTAAGTACCGTGGAGTCGGTTCCGACTCATAGCGACCCTGCACAGGGTTTCCGAGGCTGTAAATCTTTACAGGAGCAGAATGCCTCATCTTTCTCTCGTAGAACAGCTGGTAGTTTCGAACTGCTGACTTTGAGGTTAGCAGCCCGATTGGTAACCACTACGCTACCAGAGTTCCTTTGATAATAATAATAATAACAACAATGATGAAATATTTTACTTTTTAAAACTTTCTGCCCACTTCCTGGAAGGTCTCTTTATGACAAAAGTCACTGTGTTCTCGGCTTTATCCACATTCTATTTTAGCCATCAGTTGCTAGGCATTCAGACAAAAGAGGCTTTAATTTGCATTATTTTTTCATTCCTTTTCCATGAAGTTTTTGAAGTCTCCTCATATTTGGAGAACTTTCAACAATGAGGGGATCTCAGTAACAGGAAACTGAGGGCTCCAGAGGAGGTGACCGAGAGCAGGTGTTTCTATCCCGAAGCTCCGGGCAAAATGGAGGGCGCTGATGTAAAGGACCCTGGAGACCCAGAGAACGAAATCAGTCTGAGTTTCTGGGGAGGCTCTGCAGGGCAGCAGTGAGAAGCTGAGTCTCTAGGTTTCTCTTGCCCAGCAGGGCTGTTGGGAGGATTCAGAAAAGAGATTTTCATCAAGTGGCTTTGACAGTCCTGGGGACAAGATCCCATGCGCCCCCTGGCAGGCAGAGATGGTCGGTGCAGCAAACTGACAAAGATGAGCCCTCAGTACCCCAGAGGGGCACAGACTGAGAGGCCAGTCAGCCCTTCAGGGCCGGGAGACCTGTCTCCCACAGCTACAACATGTGGTGAGAGAATGGCAGAGGTGGACAGAAAACTCTTCAGTTCTCCATCAGTCTGGAAGCAGAGGCAACACTGAGGCCCCTTTTTAGAAGAGTAAGATTGCAGGTTTGTTAGGCAATTCAAGGGGACAAGGGAGAGACCTCGAGAGAGAAATAAAAGACTTCTGGCTAAATTGGCTGGACTCCTGGTGTGGCACTATAGGTTAAGCAGTGAACTGCTAACCACAAGGTTGGCTATTCAAACCCACCATCTGCTCCTCGGAAACCTTTTACAGGGTCACTATGAGTCGGAACCAAATCGATGGATCTTAACAACAAGCTAACATGGCAGGTGTGCCCTGAGCAGGAAGTTCTCCAATAAGAACTGTGCCGTAACTCGTATCCTGAGTGTGTGGGCTTGATCTTCCTGGTTACAAAGAGGTAATCTGAATAGAATGTCTGCCACATGCCTCTAGGAGTCCTGGTGAGGCACTATAGGATAAGCACTCAACTGCAAGGTTGGTTTGAACCACAAGGTCGACTGTTTAAATCCACCAGCCACTCCTTGGAAACCCTATAGAGGGTCGTTATGAGTAGGAACCAACTAGCTGGCACTTAACAACAACATATACCTCTAAGTATCCCGTCTGGCTGTGTTGATTTCTCATTATTGCAAACAGAGAAATAAACTTTTCCCATCCTTTCATCGTTTGTTCTCTATTTCTGGAACCAAAGCTACAGTGTCAGGAAGGCCAGAATGAAGAGCTTTTCTCCAGATGAGGTCAGGTAGGGAGGGAATACAGCCACATCTGGTGGGTCAGGGAACTCACCAAGCGGGCTTGGGGGTTGCGATGATAGTACAGCTCCTTATATTCATCCATCCACACCTCGGCAGCACGAACACTGTTGGCCAGAGCCTTGTTACGGGAGTAGGGGGCTTTCTTGGGGAAAACGTGGCCCACGTGAGAACAAGGGTGTATCTCCAGGGTCCCACCGCACTGCCAGATCTGCACATGGAGCAGAGGACAGGCCCGGCTGAGCAGCAGGGAACGGCTGCAGGAGGAGGTGGACACGGGGCAGTCAGGATGACCACTGGCAAGACACGCACGTTCCACGGGCAGGAAGACACTTACCCCACACACTCAAAACACAGACGTGGTCAAATAGCAAGAGAGAGGAGCCTGAGACACGGAGACCATCGGAACTAGCACCCAAGCACATGCACGATAAATCTCATGCACTTTGCTCATTGCAGGGCCCACAGGAACCTGGCTGGGAACCCATCCACTCGCTACGTAAAGCATGGGCTTCATTACCTGATCTCCTAGCCACAGGAGAGAGGAAAGCAGCAAGTAAGAAGAGAGGTTTGGAAGGGAAAAGGAAGGGCTTGTAGAGGCAGACAGAGCAGCCTGACACCTAGGGAAGAGGCAGAAAGACCATTAAAAGCACACCCCAGAAACTCAATGAGCAGAGGCACTTGCAGCCACTTTCGCTGGGACAAAAGGCCATGAACACCTTAATAACCAAGACAGTGCAACTAAGTACAGCTTCTGGAATTTATCTCAAGAGCCTGTGTCCGAAGTGGAAGGCCACATTCTGTTTTAAGTGGGCAGGAAACCATATTAAAAATAGATATAGTATTTAGAAATCAATTTTCTATTGAAAAGCATGAATATCTATATAAGGTTTTGATACTTAATATGTGATATCCCTCTACCTGGAAAACCCACTGAAATGCTAGAAGCTTCTCAAAGGGGAATCAATGGGCCCTGTATATAAGAATCGGTAAGCAGACTTGTTATAAAAAGCAGATTCCTGGGCTCCACCCCAAATCTACCAAATCTGGCTTTCTGGAGACTGCCTGGAAGCTTGCTTTCTTACCAAGTTTCCCCAGTGATTTTTACTGTGTCAGTATCTGAAGGTCACTATGCTAAATAAAGAAGTCATTTGTAAGGAGGTAACTGAGGAAGACTCCAGAAGATGGGAGAAGGAGGCAAGGGCCTCAATCTCTGCCACTAACTAACTCACTGTGTGACCTTGAACAGATGCCTTACTCTCTGTAGAAAGAGAAACAGGGTGACTTTCAAGGCCCTTGCAAGCCCCACATCGATTACAAGTACATTTTTTAAAAGCTGAAACAAGGAGGCAAGCATGTTTTTAGCATGTGTGTGCCATTATTATCTTTCAGTATCATTGGATAAGCCACCGCAACAGAGAACAGCAAATCCCATCATCCCAGAGAGAGAGAGACAGATGACAGACTGCGAACGAGTCTAAAAACAAAAGCTGGGATACTTACCCTAAAGGAGAACTCGAGGTTCTCTCCTCCCCAAACTTCCATTCCTGTGTCATAAGACCCCAGATATTCAAAATATTTCTTACTCACAGCAAACAGCCCACCAGCCATTGTTGGAGACCTAGAAGAGTATGATACCGGATTTCAATGCAAACGACAGAAACCCATCACAGTTGGTTGCCCTGCGGTCCTGACACAAATCTTTAGCTCCACCACCCACCTCTAACCATACCCAGAGTTCCTGCTGAGGTCAGTGCCCGGGCCTGTGGGAACACGGAAGAGAGCAAGGGACTGGGAGGGAAAAGCTAAGTTTCCTGGAGAAGCTGAGGTCTAGAGGACAATGGGGACTTAGTTAAGAAGGGGAATGGAAGTGCTACTCTGAGAAGACAGGCCAATGGGAACCCAGGACTATAGAGAAAAGAAACCCTTATACTTTGAGAAAGCAGAGAGATGAGAAGAGGAAGAGAAGCCATGCCTCCTGAGAGCAGGGCTCAGAAACCCCTGGTTTCACAGGTAAGCACTGAGATGCAGCTCAGAGGCTGGCCAGCAGAAGGTTACAAAAGGCAAGTGGGGCATTTTAAAGTTCCCCACAGGCCAGTTCCTCTCCAGTTTGAGTGGTTGTCCCTCTAGGAGCTGGACAGCCAGCCTCGGCCTTGTTTTCTGCCCACCAGATTTATCTAGCTGCAGAACTGGCTTCAGAAATGGCCGAACGCTTCCATCCTACCACACAGAGAGCTGTGCAGAGATGTAGATGCAAAGGAATTTGAAAATGGAGGAAAATATAACATGAAGAGCCTGAGAGTTTAAAATATGTAAATTCCTCCAGCCGCTCTCAGGGCCAGCTGCAAAAAAGGGCAGCAACATGGCCAGTGGACGGGAAGATCTATAAAGCATTTCCCCAACGGTTCATCCCTAAAGTCCAGGAAGTAGGTAGAGTGAATATGAGCAAACCTATTTCACAGGTGAGGAAACTGAGGCTCGAGGATATTAGGGAAAGAGAAGGGCAGTTGGTTACAAAGTCCTTGAGCACATGTATGGGGGAAGGGGACAATGGAAGCCTCATGTCAGCATGACAGACTGGATTTGTGACCCTGGACAAGATTGTTCCTACTGTGCCTCAGTGTCCAAATCCATTTAGTGAGGAGTAGGCAGGAAGGATGCTCTCTAAGAGCTCCTGCAGAAATCTCTTATCATCCTCGATTCCTCCCTCCCTGACTCCCCACCCAAGTTCCCACAATTCTTCGACTTCAACCTCTCTGGAATCCACCATTTTCCTGCATCTTCCCCTCCACCATCTCATCCAGGCCTCCATTACGTCTGACCTGGGAGACCGCAGAGCTTCCCACCTGGGTCCCTGCCCACATGACATCCAGCACAGTCTTTATAAAGAAACTGGGTCAGACACTCTCACTGGCTTCCACCCTGTCAAGGGGAAGTCCCAACCCTCCACTCCCTCTTCAACCACTTCCTGCCCATCTCTTAGCTTCATCTCTCTGCACTCTATCCACTGTGGCCAACTGTGCATTGTCTCAAGGCCAGAGCCCAACTGCCACATGTGGGTGCAGATGGAAGTCGCCATCTCCAGTTCGATACACCAGCAGTGAAGCTGAAATGCTGACCTGCACATGTCTGTCCCCTGTACCTGTCTCCCAATTGGTTCTCAACCGACAGAGGAGGAAGAGGTGCTTTAGCACCTCAGGAATGAGCGCACTGATCATCCTCCTGCTCAGGCCCAGCCTCACCTACCGGCCAGAGCTGGCTCCTCCCCACAGGTCCATCCACTCCCACTTCCCTGACAGTCTGGTCTGATGCTGTGAGGCACACGCATCATCAGGCCCTGACCTGATGACATCGATGGGGGACTGCATTCGTATCCTCTCCCTCTCGGGGACCACATGCCACGTGAACACCAGCCTCCAGTCGAAGCCGCCGATCTGGGGTTCCCCAGCATTCCCCAAGTACTCGAAGGTGTCCCAGTCGATGACATCAATCACAGGACACACCACTGCCGACTCCTCGCGGTGGATCCTGTAAGCACAAGCATACCCTGTCTTTCAGGTGGGTGAATGGGGGAAGGAAGGCTGAGATTCAAGCCTGGGTTCTCCTCACCATTCCACTAGGAAGGAGGAAGAGCCAGCTCAGAATCACCCTCTTATCTCAAGGGTCTGAGCCCTGGGAGGTGACCATCTATGGTGGACACTGGGCAGAGGAGGCCATGTTGGCCTTCATCTGCAGTCTCAGGACTCTACACACTTGAGTTTTCCTCTCTCAAAGTCAAGACATGCAAAAAATCAAAGTATCTTTTAAAACAGAAAGTAGATTTCCAGTGTCTCAGAATTGGGTTATTTATTCCCAATGCAATGGCTTAAAATCAAGAAACGAATCTCTGTCAGAACAGAGATGCACCAAGAACACACGGTCAGCTTTGGAGTTCACAGACAGGTTTTAGTTCTGTCCCTTATTTGCTATGTGACGTTAGCCAAGTTGCCCCTGGTTCCGTTTGAAGCCAATATACGAAACTATGTGCTCTCTAGTGTGTGATTCTATTTGATTGGCAATTTTCTTGGCTGATTGTAGTTTCCAAGTTTTCTACAATGCACTGTGTAATGGGATGTGGTTAGATCGACAGGTCAAACCCACCAGCTGCTCTTGGAAACCTTATCCAGGGCCACTAAGAATCGGAACTGACTTGAAAACAAACAATAACAAAACAAAACAAAACAAAATGTAATAATAAGAGAGCAAACACTTAACACAGCACCTTTCCTTTGCTGCATGCTCTAAGCATTTTACATTAAATCATCTGTGGTCTTAACAGTCAATGACGTGGCTTCTATTACGATCCCCTCTCTGGGCCCCCATAGCCTCTCCACCAGTGGGAATGAGGCCTTTTCCACACACCTTTCCAGCAGCGGCTCCAGCCAGCCTTCATGGCACTCACAGTGACAGTCCAGGAATGTTAGCACATCGCCTCTGGCCGCGGATGCCCCCAGCAGCCGGGCTCGCACAAGGCCTTCCCGCTTATTGGCACGGATCAGGCGCACCTTGGGCAGGCCAGACAGCTCAGTGGCCAGGCGCTCCTTCAGGTGGTCTGAGGAAGGCAAGCAGAGCAACAAGGGTCACCGAAACACCATGGTGGAGCACCTCCCCTACACGCATCCTTCCACAGCCTCGCCGTCCCAAAAAGAAGGTTCAATATACATGAGTCTTCTTTTCTTAACAGTCCCTAGGTGATGCTCCTGGATAAGTGCTCAGCTAATCACTGAAAGGTGGGAGGTTTGAATCCACCCAAAGACACTCTGAGAAGAAAGGTCTGGTGATCTGCTCCCTAAAGATCACAAGCATTAACAGTACCATGGAGCATAGTTCTACTGACACACGTGAGGTCACCATGAATTGAAATCCTGACTCAGTCACAAATGGGTTTTCTCCTTTGCTTCTCAGCCTGCATGTCCTGACCTCGCCCCTGGCCAATGCCAAGAGTGCCCTGAAGGCTGTGGGAAAACTGAGGCTAGGTTGTGAGGACTCGGCTGCTAGCTGAAAGGTCAGCAGTTTGAACCCACCAACTGCCCCATTGGATGAAAGACCTATAGAAGTGATCTGTTCTCATAAACATTGTTGTTGTTGAGTGCCATTGAGTCAGTTCTGACCCATAGAGATCCGGTATAGGGTTTCCAAGGAAAGGCTGGTGAGTTTGAAACGCTGACCTTGCGGCTCAAACCGACTTTGCAGTCCAGCGCATTAACCCACAGCGCCATAGCAGGACAGCTTAGGAAACCCATGGGGCAGTTCTACTTTGTTACAGTGTCGCCAAGCGTCAGAATCAACTGAATGGCACATAATAATAACAGCAATGTAATTTATATGTAACTCATCTGATCCTCATAATTCTGTGAGATAGATGCTGCTATCCCATTTTATAGATGAGGAAACTGAGGTCAGAGAACCTAAGTGACTTGCTTGTGAGCTGTGAGCTGTGGAGCCAGGATGGAACCCAGGGAATCTCACTTCAATGTCCACAGGCTTCACCTCTGCCTCCCAGGGCTTTCTTATACAATTTCTTGTCCTTATTAAATAAATAAAAAGTTTGTCAGGCGGACATGCTTATCTCATTTTGCAGATGAGGAAATGAGGCCTAAAAAGTTGAGAGAAGGGGCCAGCAGTCCTGCACCTCAGACTCCGGGCTACAGGCTGAACCACACCCATCAGTGGGAGAGATGGAGGCAGCCAAGTGAGAGAATTTCCCCATATCCCAGTGGGCTTCGTCTCATAGTCCTCACTCACAAGTAAGGGGGAAACGGTGTAAAATGTCCTAGAGGGCTTCAGTTTGTGACTATGTTTCCCTGAATATCTTCAACACTCAGAAAAATGCTAATTAAAAATATTATACTGAGTGAAATTAGCTAGACACAAAAGAGTAAATATTGGCGTGGTGCTGCAGGTTAATATGCTGTACTGAAAGGTTGATTTAAACTACAAGGTCAGTAGTTCAAACTCACCAGCCAGCCGCTACTTGGAAAGCCTACAAAAGTCACTTTGAGTTGCAACTGACTCGATGGCACTTATCAAACAACAACAAACTTACAAGAAATATGTAGAACAAATAAATCATGAGATTGAAAAAGACTAGTGGTTACCAGGGGATGGGGGAGGGAGCCCTGGTGGAGTAGCAGTTTGGAGTGCTAACTACAAAATCAGCAGTTTGAATCCACCAAGAGCTCCTGCAGAGAAAGATGAGGCTTTCTGCTCCCATAAAGATTTACTGCCTTGGAAACACTTTTGAGGGATAGCGTAGTGGTTACAAATCGGGCTGCGAACCTTAAAGGTAAGCAATTCGAAACCACCAGCTGTTCCACGGGAGAAAGATAAGGCTTTCTGCTCTACCTGTAAAGATCTACAGCCTCAGAAACCCTGTACAGGGTTGCTATGAGTTGGAACTGACTCCACAGCACGTAACAACAACAACAAGGGTCAGAATTCTGGTGTGGCACTGTGGGTTAATGCACCAGACTGCAAAGCCATTTGAACTACAAGGTCAACAATTCAAGCTCACCAACTGTTCCTTGTAAATCCTATACAGGGTCGCTATGGGTCGGAACTAACTCGATGGCACTTAACAACAACAAGGGTCAGAATCAAGTCGACAACATGCAGCAGCAGTAGCAGCAAGAGTTCGGAGGTGGGGAAAAGGCATGTTGTTAAGTGCCGGCAAGTCAGTTCCGACCCATAGTCACCCTGTATAATAGGGTTTCTGAGAAGCAGCTAGTGAGTTTGAACCGCTGACCTTGCAGTTCAAACCAACTTTCCAGTCCAGCTCATTAACCCACAGGGTCACACCAGGACTACAAAAGAAGTATTACTGACGAATTACTTTTTAATAAGTTTGGTGACTGAAAAATTCCATGAAAACCACCAGAAAAAGTATATCAAAATTAGCAAGACAAGTGACAGGCCAGCCATGGGGCTCTGTGGATAGATGCTGTGACTGACTGTCCACCTGGGGAGGTCTGTAAGAGGATGACTGTCACCCACCATCAAAGTTGGTGAAGTCTGTGACTTTCCCAAAGCCCTGGCCCCAGCTTATATTTAAATAAGTCTCAATCCAAATTATGCTATTGCTAGTCCTATTGACCTCTAGGGAGCTCTGGTAGCATAGTGGTTACGAATTGTACTGCTAACCTCAGGGTCAGCAGTTCGAAACTACCAGCTGCTCCACGGGAGAAAGATGAGGCTTTCTGCTCCCATAAAGATTTACAGCCTCAGAAACCCTGTCCAGGGTCACTATGAGTCAGAACCGACTCCACGACACATAACAACAACAATTGACCTCTATGTCAGCTTGAACCACAAGGTCAGCAGTTCAAACTCACCAGCTGCTCTTTGGAAACCCTGTACAGGGACACCATGAATTGGAATGACTCAACAGCACATAACAACATAACACAGACACATACAGGGAAATCGGTGGCTCCATACGATAAGCACTGTAGTGAGAACCACAGGGCCCACAGTTTGAGCCCGCCCGCCTCTCTGTGGAAGAAAGATGAGGCTTTCTGCTTTCACAAAGAATTACAGCCTCGGAAAACCTATACAGGGTCACTATAAGTCTGAACTGACTTGGTGGCACTTAACAACAACAACAACACAAACATGTACAAGAAGCTCTGGTGATGTCACAGATAAGCATGCGGTTGCTAACCAAACAAGGAGCAGTTCAAATCCACCAGCCAGTCTGTGAGAGAAAAGACTAGTGCTCTGCTCCTATAAAGATGAAGCCCTGTGACATAAATCTGCTCAGTCATGTAGGGTCACTGTTCAACATGAGTTGGAACAGACTCAACAAGGACACACCGCAATACACATGCACACACATTGAAAAAACACTCATTGGCTGATTTTGTTCAATTCTAAATGTAACTGCAGATAAAGTTAAGGCAGAATTAAGGAGGTCACATTCATTTGCTGTGGTGCCTAATGAATTCACAAACACACCTGAAACCTCCATGCACGCGGTGGACTCCGTTCATGCAGATCTTACATCTGCCTGAACTGCCTCTGCACACAGGAGGGCTGCCACCTTTCTCTAAGCTCAGAAAAGCTGGAGGGAGGAGGCAGGGCAGAACTTGATTCAATTACAGGGCATGTGGGTCATCTTACCTGCTTCCACACATCATCGTGAGGAGAAGGTTCAGCCCCACAGCACAGCACAATTATGAATTGGAAGTGACTCGACAGCACTTATCATCAGCAACAGAATCGCAGTGACAGCACAGTGAGGCTGGCTGGGATTTGATGCTGGTTGTAAGCCTAGTGAGCACTGGGTTTGTGGGTCTGTGGAGACCTTTACCATGAACCCAGAGTGTTTTCGCATCTATTACAGTTTCTCACCTGTAAAATGGATTTAGCTACATCTCTCTTGGAGAAGTATTGTTGTTAAGTGCAGTGGAGTTGGTTCCAACTCACAACGACCCTCTGTAAGGTTTCTGAAAAGTAGCTGGTGTGTTTCAACCACCAATCTTGTGGTTAATAGTCCAGTGCTTATCCAACAGACTGGTTAAACTACTTACTCAAGATTGGACAACTACTGAGTGTCGGAGCTGGCATTGAAGCCATGCAGTGTAACCCAGGACCCATGCTCCTAACCACTACCTTAAACTTTGTTTATGCAGAAACACTTCAACCAACGCTTTGTGAAAAAAAAGAACAAAAGCTGAGATCAGCAGTTATTATGAGTTGGTTGCTGCCCTATATGGTATCCTATACATGTCCTCATTTATTCCACACTATAACTCTCCTGGTGAGGTGTTGTAGGATAAGCACTGGACTGCTAACCACAAGGTTGATACTTCAACTTTCCTTGGAAACCCTATACAGGGTCACTATGAGTCAGAGCCAACTCAGTAACACTTAACAATAACTCTCCAAGAGAGATGTAGCTAATCCATTTTATAGGTAAGAAACTGTAATAGATGAGAAAATACTCTGGATTTATGGTAAAGCTCTCCACCAACCCCAAAACCCAGTGCTCAATAGGTTTACAACCAGCATCAAATCCCAGCCAGGCTTACTGTGCTGTCACGGAGACTACAGATACCCCTAACGCCCACTCTCCCTGTGATGTTTAGCTGAGCCAATGGCCATCCAGGATAGAGATTACATTTCCTAGACTCTCTTGCAGCCAGGGTGACCATGTGACCACGTCCCGCTCAAAGGGATGTGAGGAAACTTCTGGTAGTGCCCTGTGATGGAAAGGCTCTCAACTTTAAACCCTTCCCACTGACCTGGGTGGGCAGCAGGTGGAGAGTTAAACTGGACCATACAGGTTACGTATGCCTGGTGTGGCACTGTGGGCTAATGCGTCAGACTGCAAAGTCTCTTGAACTGCAAGGTCGGTGGGTCAAGCTCACTAGCTGCTCCTTGGAAACCCTAAATAGGGTTGCTATGGGTCGCAATCAACTTGATGGCACTTAACAACAACAACAACATACAGATCTAGGTAGTATGCCATCCTAGAAAGGGTGGAGCAACAAGACAGAAGGAGCTAGTCTAGACCACTTAAACCAGATTTGTGATGAGAATGTCTTTGGAATCTGGATTGGGATTGCATTATATGTGTAAATTGCTTTGGGCAGTATTGACATTTTCACAATATTCAGTCTTCCTATCCAGGAACATGGTACATTCTTCCATTTTTGTAGGTCTCTTTTGGTTTCTTGTAGTAGTGTTCTATAGTTTTCTTTGTATAAATGCTTTCTCTGGTTACATTTATTCCTAGATATTTCATCCTTTGGGTGGCTATTGTAAATGGTATTGCTTTCCTGATGTCCTTTTCAGCACTGTTGTTTTCGGTATAAAGGAATCCAACTGGTTTTTGTATGTTGATCTTATTTCCTGCCATTTTGCTGAATCTTCCAATGAGGCCTAGTAGGTTTTTTACTGAGTCTTTGGGGTTTTCTATGTATAGGATCATATCGTCTGCAAACAGAGTTTTACTTCCTCTTTGCAAATCTGGATGCCTTTAATTTCTCTGTCTTGCCAAATAGCTCTTGCTAAGACTTCCAGCACAATACTGAATAGGAGTAGTGACAAAAGGCATCCTTGTCTGGTTTCTGTTTGCAGAGGGAAAGCTTTCAGTTTCTCTCCATTGAGAGTAATGTAGGCTGTTGGTTTTATATATATGCTCTTTATTATGTTGAGGAATTTCCCTTCAATTCCTACTTTGTTGAGTGTTTTTATCAGGAATTGATGTTGGATTTTGTTAAATGCCTTTTCTGCATCAATC
>NW_006408571.1:17861916-17867214 GCF_000296735.1 Chrysochloris asiatica | reverse complement strand
AAAAAAAAAAAAAACCAGCAGTTCAGGGGCAGCTCTTGGGCTGAGTATCTGTGTGCATGTGTGGCAGAAGAACCCACCAGTGGTATGGGTGGGGGGTGTCCACTCACTCAGGCACCCCCTCTAGTCACCAGAATGGAGGTGCACAAACAGTGGGGGGCCAATGAACATATATCAAGAAAAAGAAAATCAGAATAAAGCAAAGTGTATTGTCCACCTTTGCTCCGAGATTCCCGCGGTGTTTTCCTGTGGTGTGTCTGCTCCCCCACTTGGTCTTGCCATTTGATCTCACCCAAGTTGTTGGCTCTGGGCCTCTGAAGCCGGCAGATTCAAAAGTACACGATTTCTTACTTTTGCTACACGTTCCACTAGCTATAAGCCTTCAAACCTTTTAAATATTCCTATCTATGTGGTTCCGAGTTTTGGAGGTCTGCCCTGAATCTGCTTTGCCTGGTATTTTGTGGTATTGCTGGCGGCGATCCTCAATGCCCCTCCACCCTAGCCACCATCAAGCCCCACCTCTCCATAGGGTTTTCAATGACTGATTTTTCTGAAACAGATCACCAGGTCTTTCTTCCAAGGTGTCGCCAGGTGGACTTGAACCTCCAATGTTTTAGTTAGCAGCTGAGCATATTAACCCAGAGACTCCTCACTCTCACCAACCAGTGCACAGACATGCTGAACTTTGTAGTCTGACAGAGCAGGCTCAGTGCTGAGGCAGCAGATGTCCAGTAAACAGGAGCTGCTACCCTTCTGGGTGGCCCAGGGGTAGTAATTTGGTTGGAAACAAGCTCTATCAACTAAGCTCCCAGCTGGACCTGTGGTTATAGCCTAGACATTTCCCCTCAGGAATGCTGTCCCCATGGGCTTTTTACCTGACGTTCTCTAGCTTATTTTGTCCCGTCCCATCACCACTATATCCAAGACCACGTGGGCATCACAGTAGCACTGCTTCCATCCTTGCCCAGAGCCCCACTCCCTGCCATAGATTAAGCCATTCTCCACACAGCAGCAGAATGACTCCTCCAATGGCCCAGACCACCCTACTCCTACCCTCAGATGTCCTCTCATGGCTCCTCTTGTGACCTCTGAGGCCATAACTGACCTGGCCCTGCCTCGCCTGCAGTGCTTGGCCCTGGAGAAGCCATGTTCAGCCCACCTTCCTGCATCTGCACTTGTGGTTCCCTAACCTGGGTAGGTCTCCCCAAAATCTTCATGTGTCTGCCTCCTTCCTGACAGTCTGCTGTTGTTAAGTGTTGTCAACTCAATCCCGACTCAGAGCAACCTTGTCTGGATAGGGTTTCCAAAGAGCAGCAGGTAAGTCTGAACTGCTAATCTTGTGGTTCAAACCGACCTTGAGGTCCAGCGCATTATCTGCAGCACCACACCAGGACTCTTGACAGTCTAGCATTACCTTAAATTCACCTGTTTAGAAGCGTTTCTGGCCTTCACCAAGAAGAAACCCTGTCTCAAAATTCCTTCTCTTTCTCTTCCACTCCCAATTTCTTTCATCACGCATTCTACTGGTTGAAATAGAAAATAGCATCACCTGGAGTCCCAGGGCAGCATCCCAGAGCTTTCCCCACATCTCCTTCACCCTCATACCCCTCAGTCAAGCCAGTCTCCAGGCCCTGTGGATGCCACCTCATGCCCACCATCCTGCTCCTCTCCTCTGCCACCATCTGACTCCAAGTCCACCTCGTATTGGACCACCTCAACAGCTCCCTGTCTCCCCCTGGGATCCTGTGTAGACTATTCTCCACACTTCAGCCCAGGGGATCTTCCTAAAGGGCAAAGCTGTCCTGGTATCCAGACTCCTCACGCTAGGCTCAAAGTCCTGCCCCCTCTGAACCTGCCCAACCTCGCCTCTCCAACTTCCTAGAAGCAGCTGATATAGCCCAGCTTTCTTGAACAACTTGCAGAAACCTTCCCACATTCGGGGCCCTCCATCTGAGATGGCCTCCTTCAACCTTTTCTGCCCAGCAAACTCCCAGTCTTCCAGACTAAGGCTGCTATCACTTCTTCTGTGGAGTCTTCTTGACCACCAGGTGGGGTCAGTCCTCTATTTCACGCAGCATTATGTGATATGGCCTGGGGTCATCACAACTGTGTCCCCCCACCCCAGGCTCTGAGCTGGGGCTGCTCCTCTTCAGTGTCAGGCACAAGGGGACGTATGAATCCCATCTTTATCAGATTTCTCCTACCCCTCCTGTGTCACCCCACCCTCCAGTCATTGCACGGACTCTTCTGGAAGCCTGTGTCAAGGACTGACCTCTATCACTGTAATCATCGACAAGGATGACTTCCTCCAGAAGTATGTCTGGTGATGTCTCGAGGACACTGTAAACTGTCCGAAGAAGAGTTGACCAGGCTTCATTATAAAAAGCTATGACCACAGATGTTCTCGGCAATTTCTCATAATCGTACTCCTTCTCCATGCACCTGCAAATACAACACAACTTTAGGAATCAGGAACCCACGGCTGACTGTGAGTACCAGGGCCAGGCTGGTGCTGGGGATGAAATGAGGAAGGGGGTCGGGCCGTGATCTCTAGGATATTCCTGGGGAATTGGAAATAATCTACCAAAGGACTTTCCTAAACCCTTCCTCGCTGGCCCCCCGCCCCTTATGCCCTCTGGAGCACCTGCAGACTCTAAGAAAGGTTCTGACCGCGACATCCAACAAGCTTCAAATCAGTGTTCAGATCTGAGCACCACGCAGACTGAGCAGAGTCAGGCGGGAGGGAGATGTTAAGTCTATCATCGATCACTCTGCGTATGTGCGCACCTTTCCAACCCCACCATCAGGCCTGTTCCCTCAGCCTAGGGAGCCCTCTCTTTCCTTCTCTACTTGGCCAACTCCCTGTCCTCTTTCAAGAACAACCCAACCTGCGTACCCCTGAGCCCCCAGAGCTCCTCCAGCACCTCGTCCATGCCACACGTTTCTTCCAGCATGGACCACTGACAGCACCGGGTTACACTAAGCCCTACTGTATCTCACTACTTTCTCCCTAGCATCCAGCAGTGTCTACACTTAGTAGAGGTGGTATGCTAAGCGAATGAACTAGAATTGAGCTTAGAATGTATGCGCACTCCCTGGAGGACTCTGCAGGGGGCACTAACTCCCCAATATCCATGCTACCCCTGCTCCACTTTGCAGCACCCGATGGGAAGGACCTTGCTGGCCGTGATAGGAACCACTCCATTTAGTAGGGTTTTCTGCTACTTTGTGCTGAACCAAGTTCCTTGGTTGACACAAATGTCTATCTGCAGAGAGACCAATGACAAACTCATGGTGTCATGGGACTTGACTGAGGGGTGGAACCTGGAAACCATCAGCAGGTCTCGGTTCTGGAAGTGGCTGTCAGCAAGATGGCAGGGGCTGGGGGTAGAAACCCAAAAGCGTGCCACAGGAACACCCAAATGATCAGGTTTGAATGCTGGGCTGGACAAAAGGCTGGACTGAGGGACCAGTGAGAAATGTGAGAAGGGGACAAAGGCCAGGTAAGAAGGCAAGCTTGCAGATGCAGAAGCTACGCAGGATGAGGGGTGAAGCACAACTACTGACTGCTGACCTAGGCCCGCGACTCCCCAACCAGTCACCAAATGCCTTCAGTTCTTGCTGTTCACAGCAGTTGTGAGCGATCAAGTCTCCCCAAACATTGAATTAGTGAATGCTGAGCTTATCTGAAACCCTGAAACTGAACCCTGTGAGCTTCTGGTCATAATATTTTTATAAACTAATCAATACCCTAAACCTTGTTTGATGTGTCCTTCTACATAAAGAAAGACACTTTTTTTGTGTCATATATTCTGTTGATTCACTGATCCTGAACATGATCATGCCCAACAACATAATAACTCTGGGAGTCCTAAACAACTCTGGGAGTCCTGGTGAGGTGCTGTGGGTTAATGTGCCAAACTGCAAAGCCATCTGAACTACAACGTCGGCGGTTCAAGCTCACCAGCTGTTCCTCAGAAACCCTGTACACAAGGTCGCTATGAGTCAGAATCGACTCAATGGCACTTAACAATAACAAACAACTCTGCCCTCCACAAGACAGGTTAACACCTCCTTCTGCTTCAGAACATCAGCCCATTGCTGTCAGTGGATTCCGCCTCATAACAACCTGGCCAGACAGACTCACAGTGTCCCCATAGGGTTTACAAGACTAAACCTTAGAGCACACTGCCATATCGTTTTTCCTTGGAGTGGCTAGTAGGTTGGAATCACCAACCTTTTAGTTAGCAGCTAAGTGCTTTAATCACTGTGCTACCAGGGCTCCTCAGGAACAAGAGACAGCTTCAGCATGAAAATCACCAACAGAAAGCACAAGAGGTGAGTACAGCAGGAGAATGTGAAGAGGACACTTGTGTACCGTCTGAGAGCTGCGTTTGACTTCAGTGGAGAATGACCGCAGAAGTACTGTGTTTAATGGTCAAGGGGCTACAAATATATTTCAGCGAGTACAGAAATTCACAAATAACAGACCTGTGAACGACGAGGATCAACTGTGTTACCTGATGGGTCACTCGATGGGAGGAAGAGTGATAAGAACAATCCAGTGAACAACAAATCTGATTTCATGAAGAAACAGGCGTTATGGAAAAAGTACATGAAATAGTGAAGAGCTCTTCTAAGTCCAGTCTCTCCAGTCTTCCCAGTAACTGCATGAGCTACTCAACATCCTTCTCATAAATCCCTTCTCTGCCTCAAACATCCAGAGTCTGTTTCTGTAGCCTGCACCTGAGAATTCTGACCAGTGTGCCTCACTGCAGTTCCCCGCACCAACTCTCCTCCTCCTCCATCCAGCAACCAGAGCAGGTAACTGAAGCTGCAGGTGTGGCCTTGGCACTCTTAACTTCCTCCCAAGGCTTCATATCTTATGGGAGAGAAATGCAAACCTCCAGCCCTGGTGTTTAAGGATCGGGTCCTGTCCATAGCTCTAATCTCATTGGGTGTGGTGGCTTAAAAATATACCCAGAATTTACCCACAAGAAATACAAGCCACAATATGAGTAGATATATGTACACCAATGTTCATAGCAGCACTATTTACAATAGCAAAAAGATAAGACAGCCAAAGTGCCCATCAGCTGAAGAATGGATAAACAAACTGTGGTACATACAGACAATGGAATATTATGCTACTTTGACGAATAACAAGGAAGCTGCAAGTCACCACATAACATGGATGAACCTTGAGGACATTGTGCTGAGTGAAATTGGTCAGTCACAAAAAGAGAAATACTGCATAGTACCACTACTGTAAAAGACTAAGGGAAAGAACCCATACTAAAG
>NW_006408571.1:17841702-17846716 GCF_000296735.1 Chrysochloris asiatica | reverse complement strand
GCTTCCGACTGGATGGCACCTGACAACAACAACAACAAATATTTTTCAGGAGCAGAAACCCTCATCTTTCTCCCCGCTACAAGCTATTATGGTGCAATACAAGGGGGCTTCAAAAAATCCGTGGAAAAATAGAATGAAAAGAAAAATTTCCACAAATATTTTTAAAGCCCCCTCATATGCTGTGAGTTAATGCACTGGACTGCAAGGTTGGTTTCAACTGAAAGCAGAGGTTCAAGCTCTCTAACCATTCCTTAGAAACCCTATACAGGGTCGCTATGAGTTGGAAACGACTCGACAGCACTTAATAACAACAACAACAGCATATGGGGAAGGAATGATTGAATGCAATGCATGTCTTCTGATTTTCTTTACTCTTCATATTAAGGTTATCACATAAATATTTTTCTAAAAAATAAACTCATATTCTTTAAAAAATAGACTAGGGAGATTGTGGATTTTGATTGTCTAAAACCCTTTCTCCTTAGTTCACATTCCTGCATTGACCATGCCTCCCAGTCTCTCAGTCTATGTGGTTCGTGTAGGGTGGAACACATACAGACACACAGAACCCACACCCTGAGAAAAGTCACATACCCCAGGCCTGACAAATCAATATTTTCTTAATGACATCATTTCAGTTCCAGGATCCAGGGACCAGAACAACCTGAGCCCAGTTCTAATCCTAGACTTCATTGTGTTAGAAGCCAACATACTTTCTTTTTATACATAAATCAGGTTGTACTGTTTTTGATCACTTGTGAGTCAAATAATTCTAATGCACAAAATAAGTACTTTTAATAGGAGTGAGTATGGGATGTCCATTTCTGGCAATGAGGTGCACTAAACTGTCTAGAGAAGTCTTCCTGTCCTATAAAACACTCGAAAAATTATTGATAAAATACATTTTTGATCTTTAAATGTATGGCTTAGCTGATAGAAAAATAAGAGAAATCCCCAGAGCCAAGGAACAATATGAGAAAATACAAATTACATATTAAAAGTATAGATATACAGCATAAGATAAGTATGTTTAATATACTTAAATTTGGGGAAAGATTTATAGCCTCGGAAACTCTATGCAGGGTCGCTGTGAGTCGGAACTGACTCAACAGCACTTAATAATGATATACTTAAATAAATAAAAGAGTACCTCATCAAATGAATGATAAAGAACTAAGAATGATAGGTAAATGTGACTAACTGTAGACTTCTCCCACAATAGTACAAAGCCAGGGGACAATGATGTATCTTCAAATGCCAAACTACCAACCTAGAATTTTATACACTTAGAAAAACTATCTTTCAAGAACAAGCGCAAACTAAAAACATTTTCAGATAAGTAAAACTGAGAATTTACAAACAGTAGACCTTTACAGTGACTGTTGTTGTTGTCAAATGCCGTTGAGTCGATTCCGACCCATAGCGACCCTGTATAGGGTTTCCGAGGAGCAGCTGGTGAGCTTGAACCGCCGACCTTGCAGTTCAAACGGCTTTGCAGTCTGGCGCATTAGCCCACAGCGCCACATCAGGACTCCTTACAGTGACTAGTGCAAGATATATTTCAGGAAGAAGAAAAAGCGTACCAAAAAGGTCTTTAACTCAGAGAATAAAAACAAACTTGTGGATACATCTAAATAAAACAAAAAATGCATGTCTAATTGTTTGTTTAAAAACCAAGACAGAATTAAAACAGACAAGCAAAATGCCTTAGAAGTTGAACCAAAAGTGATGAGTTGTTAACTGCTATGGAGTCAATTCTGACTAATAGCAACACTGCAGTGTAGAGGGTTTCTGAGGAGTGGTTAGTCAGTTTGAACCCCAACCTTATGGTTAGCAGTCCAGTGCTTATGCTACATTGCCACACCAGTTGTCCAAAGTGATGAGTACTTAAGCTTAATTGTAAGGTTCTTGGTCCAGAAAAGCCATAGTTACGTATTCAAAATTTGCTGAGTTGAATATGTACTTAGAAACGCATAGGGTTACCATAAAAATTAGAAACAGATAACTGCCAATTTAGTAGAGAGAAAAATGGAATGAGGAGAGGGAGGTGGGGGGACCATCTATCAATTCAACAAGCAGCAGGAGAAGGGGAAAAAGCACATAGAAAAATTATAACAAATAGAAAGCATAAAGCAAGATGGCAGAGTCAAATCTATCAGTAACAAAATCACTATCAATGGATTGTTGTTAAGTGCCGTCGAGTCGGTTCCGACCCATAGCGACCCTGTATAGATAGGGTTTCCGAGGAGAGGGTAGTGAATCTGAAATGCCAAGTTTGCGGTTCAAACCGACTTTGCAGTCCAGCACATTACCTCACAGCACCAAGCCAGGAGGATATAACCAGTTAAAATATAAAGACTAGCAGTCTGGATTTCCTTAAATGACAAACACAAAATCCAATAACATGCTATTAAGACATATACCTAGCACATAGGGACAAAGAAAGAGAGAAAGTCAAGTATGAAAAAATTATCATACAAAAAAAAAAATTAAATAAATTGAACATATTCTGTGAATGTATTATATTGATTCAAAGGAAAAATACCCGCCTGTTAAACACAAAATGGGTCTAAGCACTGGACCACTAACTGCAAGGTCGGTGGTTCAACCCACCAGCCGTTCCTTGGGAACCCTATACAAGGTGACTATGAGTTAGAACCGAGTCAACGGCACTTAACAACAGAATTAATCTGAAGAGCCAAGGTGGTGGCTTAGACCCACCATCCCATCCCTCCACAGGAAATCACTGAAACCCTAAGTGAAACAGATGCAGACAACAATCCTGGAACCCTGAATGTCAGAAGGAAGGGTAAAGCAAATCAACACTGTGAGAAGAAACTGAAGGAATGCAGTGAGCGAGGAGGGGCCTGGTTCCGCATGGCCATCCTGAGACACATTCCGGATCCTGGAGGAGGAGCACAACAAGGCAGAAGCTACAGCATCCCCATCTGAGAGATGCATGATCTGGATCTAAGGAGAGATAGCACAGGAAGGAGGGCAGGGATCCTGGTATCCACAGACTAGGGAGAGAGCTAGGATTCCTGACATTAGAGCTGGTAGTAAACATGAAGTTGGACTACAAGCTGTCCCCCACCCCCTCCTTGCATTTGAGGCTGGTTCCCCATTGCTGACTGCAGCCAATAGGAAGTACACGATGATCTCCCCCGTAACCTGATAATCACACTATCCCTCCCCTCATACTCCTGGTAATTAAAGGCACAAACCCCAACTGCTAGGAACTATAGTTCAAGTCTACCCTTCCTCCCTCACAAGCTCTGTCCAACAGTCTCCCCATTGCTCATCCAAGTGAGTGATAATGACCATGGTGCCCCTCCCTGCCTACCCTACCCTGCTCCCCCACCCAGCAACCTGCTCTTCAGAGAGACAGGGGACTCCTCCAGTGACCCTGCCCACCTAACTCCAACCCTTTCCTAGTGACCTACCCCTCCCCCCACAAATACACCATCAGCAGCACAGGACCATTCCAGTGACCCCATCCACCCGATCCATCCCCTAACATGGTTATATACCCACTAACATGGTTACACACACAGAGTGGCATGGGACCACTCCAGCCTCCTCCATCCCTGCCTGATGACATGCTCCTCCAAACTGCATGGGAACACTTCAGTGACCCTGTGCCTGCAAGTGGCGTGAGCGAACACCAGCCTCCCAGCCCACCTACCCAGCAGAGAAGAATGGCGCGAGAAGAGCATCCTCCCATGCCCTTACTTGCTGATACACACGCCACACGGACCACCAAGCTCACTCAAATGAGCGTCACCACTCACTCCCATGTCACTGAACTGACAACACAGGAGGCCAATGCCCGCCCCGCCTTCCCTCAGACATTCCCACAGCAACAGAGACACTCCCTCTCCAGCCACAGCCTTGCCCACCCAGAGACAGATGGTGAGCATCCAAGTGCTACCAGGCTCCTGACCAACACAGCACTCCTAGCCCACCTGCCAGGATATATCAAAACAAAACAAAAACTCACGATGAAGCAATCAATGAGTAAAATATCATCCATCCATCAATCAAATAACAGCAAAGAGATAGTCTCTTCAACAAATGGGAGGAAGAGGGAAGAGTGGTGTTACATTGTGGGGGTTGCAATCAACGTCATGAAACAAAATGTACATGAAGTGTTGAACGGAAACCCAATTTGCTCTATAAACTTCCACCCAAATCACAATAAAAAGTTTCAAGGAAGAAAACCAAAGACTCACGGAAACAATTAGCCTACAGGACTAATAAACCAACCATAGGAAGCCCGGCCTCCATTAGCCTGAGACATGAAAAACTAGATAGTTCCACCACCAACAGCGCTGATCACAATTACAACAGAAGGTACCAGACAGACTAGGAGCCAAAGGCAGAAGAAAATTCCAACTCATAAAAAGAGAGCAGACTTACTGGTCTGATAGACTGGCAGAACCTCTAGCTAGGACCATGGTCCTTAGATACTGTTCTAATTTGAAGCCACTCCTGAAGACTACCTTTCCAGCACATAAAAAACAGGCCTATAAAGTGAATAGTAACACTCAGGAGGAACATGATCCTCATAACCATCAACTAAACAAGACCAAATGGGCATCATTTGCCCAAAAACAAAGTTAGGCAGTCTGAAAGGGGCAGGCAGGAAAACTGAGAGAACATACACAAAGAACCCAATGTAGAAACAGGGAGAACGCTGACACATTGTAGGGGTTGGAATCAATGTCACAGAACAATCTATCTATAAATTGTGGAATGCTGTGTATAAATTGCTAATCTGCTCTGCAAATTTTCACCTACACCACAATAAAATATTTAAGAAATAAGAGAATTAATAAGATAGGCTGCAGTCACACACCCCTACACACACAGAGTGGACGGAGAAGGGCAGCTTGGACATTGGATACTCAAATGGGGAGGGGGGAACTACAAAGGCAAGAAGTGACTGGCTTACAAGCTTTCAAGAGAGAACCTGGTACTAGGGAGCAGGGCAGAAGGCAGAGTCTCCAGTAGG
>NW_006408571.1:17825383-17841533 GCF_000296735.1 Chrysochloris asiatica | reverse complement strand
GGAGGCCTCTGGAACCATCAACGGAGAAAAGCTGAGAGCGGGACCCTACCCAGAGAAACAGAGATGCCTGAGATAGAGACAGAGATGATGACGTGGAGTGATGAAGTGACTGGGGACTTTGGACCCAGAGAGGGAACGGGACTGTGGGCCGAAAACTGCGGGGAGGAGGGTGAAGTGTAGGGGGCGGGTTTCTGGGATATACACTTTGGTTGGCTGATGATGCATGGAGGGGATTGGAACCGTGGCAATGAGATGATATACGATGGAATGAATGTAAAACTAAAGTTCTCCCATGTAAACTATCATAAAATTCACAATAAAACATTAAAAAAAAGAAAATTGGCTGTAGTCTACAACCCTGTAGAGGCAAAAAGTAAAGGCAAAACACACACACACACACACAAATGCGGTAACTCGCTACACCGTGTAGGTTCTCCAAAGATAGTGTTATGAGAACAGACAAGCACGCAGGATACATGTCTGCAAAAAGAGATCTCCTGACGAGCTCCTGCCTGCCAAGCATCAGCAAGACACTTTCTTTTGCTGAATTACCTACTTAGAGCTATTCTGAGACTTTGCCATCCCAGCACTCAAGTCCTGAACCCTGAATTCAGAATAACATCTGCAATTTTATCATTAAACAGGCTAAAACCAGATCAAAAGTTCAAGAAATCCAAACACCTGTGTATGAATTACAGTGTTTTCCCAACCAGTGGTTCCCAGCTCTTCTACCACGAACGAGCAGAAGACGGCTTGTTCATATGACCATCATCCCCACAGATGTAGCTGGAAAGATAAATGCACCGCACACTCCACTTTTTCACTCCTCTTAAACTGGTTAGAATGAAGATACAGCATCACAGCAACTACTTCAAGGCCTCTCTATTCTATGAAAACAACAACTTTTTGCAAATACTTAATGTTATTTGTTCTCAGCGTGGTTGAGTCAGCCCCTGACTCATGGTATCCACAGGCTCTGGGTCAGTAGCTGTCAACCCTAGCTGCACTTGGCCTGGACCCTACCCAGACATCCTGATTGCAATGCTCTGGGGCAGATCTCTAGTGGCGTAGTGATTAAAGCATTCAGCTGCCAACCAAAAGATGAGTGGCTAAAACCTACTAGCTGTTCCACAGGAGAAAAATGTGGCATTCTGCTTCTATAAACATTTACACGTTGGAAATCCTATGGGGCAGTTCTACACTGTCCTACTGGGTTACTACAAATCAGAATCAACTTGACAGCAGTGAGTTTGTGGGGCAGACCTCTGGCATCTGTATTTTGGCAAAGCTCCTCAGGACTGCAAACCCAGATTTCCAGCTGCCCTCTGCCTTGCTGCCATCTCAGAGTGAAAGTTCTCCTCCTGGTTAGAATGAAGGTAGAGCATCACAGCGACTACTTCAAGGCCTCTCTATTCCATGAAAACGACAACGGCGATGAAATGAGATGTGTGTGTAAGTGTTTTGCAAACCCTACACTTACTATTCTACCATGCAAAGATTCACTGTCATCCTCCTCCTCCAGTCAGGAATGTTAACAAATATAAATAAAGCTGTGCTCTAGTCCAATCGCATGCAAATGATTAGATTTTCAGAGGTGTTTGGTCTGCATAAGATCTCTCAGAATTAGAGCCAATACTCCAAAATGCCTCTTTATTGGTCCAGCCCTGTCCAAGGGAGCAGACACGGTGCCAAGCCACGCAGACGCCAGGAAGAGCCAAGCCAAACAGTCCTTCAGTCATTTCCAATTACTTGCTTCTAAGAACACGTTATCACTGCAGCAGTGCACTTAACTCAACATTGGTTAAAAACATGTGTGGGCCTATGTCCATGCTCATATTGGAGTGTGTTCTCAACCACACACTCAAATGCACAACTTTCAAAACATAAGTATCCTGCACACAAGTTTTAGCAGCATTTCAAGACTAAGTAAGAAGCCAGGCCTGAAGAAGTGCTTCAGAAAATGAGCCAATGAAAACTCAACAGATCTCAACAGTTCAATCAACAATCCAGTATCCAGAAGCATTTTGTTCCATTGTGCATGGGATCATCATGAGTCAGGAGGGTAACTCAACAGCTAAAAAGTTGAGGCACAAAATGCTATCAGACTTCAAACCACAAGGTCAGCAGTTCAAACCCACCCTATACAGGGTCACTATGAATCAGAACCGATTCAACAGCCCTTAACAACAACAAATCCCAAAACAAGAAGTTCTGGTAGTATTGTGAATTATGAGCTGAGCTGCTAATCACAAAGTCAAGCCGTTCCAATCTACCATCTGCTCTGTAGGAGAAAGAAAAGGTTTTCTGCTCCCATAAAGATTTATAGTCTTGGAAACCCTATACAGGGTTGCTATGAGTCAGAACTCACTCCATGGCACAGAACCACCACCACCATCTCAAGGTAGTAGCAGGTTTGGGGGTGACTTTTCTTTTTTTGCTTCTTGACTAAACATACATTACTTATGTAATTTAAGTAAGTATATAAATAATCCCACCAAACTCCCAAGAAGAAGAAAGGGAAGAAAATATCTCAGTTCTAGACCAGCTCTACCCCATAAATTGTGTAACTGTGGGGGCGTGGCTTTTCCTCTGCTTTGACTGGCTGCTCCCTCAGGGCCTTCCTGCTTCCAATATTCAAGGACCTAACCACCCTCCCGGAGTCCTGGTGTAGTGCAGCAGGATAAGATCACATGGTCATCAGTTCAAACCCACCAGCTGATCCTAGGAAACCCTATACAGGATCGCTAGGAGTTGAAACTGACTTGATGGCACTTAACAACAAGCACCCTCCCTCTAAAGAGCCCTAGTGCAAAAGCATTTAGGTGCTCAACTATGAACAGAAAAGTGAGAAAGATGTCCATAGTTTACAGCTTTGGAAACTCCACAGAGCAGTTCTACTCTGTCCTATCGGGTCACAATGGGTCGGAATCGACTCACTAGCAATGGGTTTAACCATCCCTCTGAAAGAAACCCTGGTAGCACAACAGCTAAATGCTTGGTTAATAACAAAAAGTTGGAAGTTCCAAGCTACCCAGCGCTTCCATGGGAGAAAGACTTGGTGATCTGCTCCTATAGAGATTGCAGCCAAGAAACTCCTATGGGGGAGTTCTACTGTGCCACATGGAAGAGGTCGCTATGAGCTGGAATTGACTCTATGGTACCCAACAGCAACCACCCTGCTTATTCATTCAACCTTCAAGGAAACTCTCCTCACTGTGAAGCCACAATTGGCCATTCCTGTTTCCTAGTCTGAATTTCGAGACCCTGATTAGCTCTACACTCCTATATAATTCATCATAAAAGTCAGTCTCACACCTGGCCCTAACCTACAGACCAAATCAAGTTTATGCTCAAGGACTGGCCTGCTGAAACCAACACTGCTCACAAGCCCACCTTTCTCTCTAGCTGGGCCAGAATACCTCTGACAGGCCCTGCTGCAGGAACTAAGGGCAGAAGGCATTCACACTCCTTATCACGCTGTGTTTGGATTACCTTCCCAGGGTCAATGCAACAGCAGGATCTATAAGCCAATCCTGATAGGACACAGTGCAGCTGTGTCACCATGGAGACTGGATACCACAAGCCCCACAGTGTTTCACAAGGAAAGTCACAACCTCAGACAATAAAGGAAGTTGGATCCTGGAAAATTCCTCGCTGACTCTCCAGAGCAGCCTCCTGAGTATTTTCTTGGCAACAAAGAAGGGAGAAAAAGACTTCTAAGAATTGAGTACACCGTGTGTTCCCAGGCATGGTGCTAGTTGTTAATTCAGAGCTTATATTATTTCTAATGATTCCCTATTTTACAGATGGGAAAACTGAGGCAGAGAGAGAATAAGTCACTTGCTCAACACCACAGAGCTGGTACCGCAAGAGCCAGGATCTCAGTTCATTTGGGCTGTGCTCCTTCCCCTAAATCTTGCCTGATTGAAACCTTAAGGTGTCAAGGAGTTTACACAAATATTAAGTCATTTGGGTGAAGTGGGAAACGCTACCAACCTCAACAAAGATTTACTCAAATATAATAGCAGTGAAAAGGCCTCAGGCAAAAGCACGAAGAAGGAAGCGAAACCACACCAAATAAAATCCACTGCTGTTGAATTGATTCCAACTTATAACAACCTTATAGGATTGAGTAGAACTGATCCACAGGGTTTCCAAAGCTGTAAATCTCTAAGGTCTACGGACCTTTTGGTTAGCAGCTGGATGCCAAAACTAAGGAGTGCAGTGATGTTCAAATTCATGCAAACTTTGAAGATTGGAGCAGAAGTGAGGCCTCCTCATTGGGGTATTCATCCTTGCCCCCACAAAAGATCTATAGAGCAGATCCCCTAAAGCCCTGAAATCAGCATGGTACCAAGGAGGCCAGAAGGGTCACTTTCCAGCCGGGGGTGGGGGGACCTTAGGGGAATCACCTACCCTCTCTGAGCTTCTCTGCATACTTGGGAGCAGGAAGAGCATGGAGGGGGAAAAGAGCGGCAGATGTATGCAGCACACACATTAGGCTGTCCACACTGGCTCCTCCAGGGACACCCCCTCTGGGTCCTCTTTTCCTTAAAGACTGTAAGGAGGGGGCTCACCTCCTGGCCTTCCTACTGCCATCTTGCTTCCTTGTTCCTGGCCCACACAGAGGACAATGACTCGCCCAACTAGCAGCTCCAACAGGAACTAGGCCTTCTGATCACACAAGCTTGGGTCCAGCACCACACACAGCCAGGAGGAACCCTTGCCACCAGCCGCTCTTGTCTACCTTCCTTCTTGAATCCTGTGGCTTGGGCTTTCAACCACCTTTTCCTTCACCTGCTGGGCCCTCCCTCCCAACGTGGCCCATTCGCTGAGCTGGCACACACAGATGAATAAACTGGGAGTCCTGGTGTGGCGCTGTGGGCGAATGTGTCAGACTACAAAGTCTTTTGAACTGCAAGGTCGGTGGTTTAAGCTCACCAGTTGCTCCTTGGGTTGAATCGACTAGATGGCACTTAACAACAACATCCCTGCGCCCAGGAGTCATGGCACAAAGAGCCAGAGCAGAGTGGGGTTATACTGGAGTGCTCCGGAGGCAGTCAAAGGGAGAGAGACTCAACAAAATCTATCTGCGTACCCCCCCCCACACACACACACACAACCCACCGTTTACGGGGCAAAGACCACTTAGTAACAGATTCGTCCATTTCTGAGATCTAACATTTTTTCCTTCACTTTCTTGCCTCTCCGCTGCTCTCCCCATCCCAGTATGAATCCCTACACTGCCCACTTCCGATCAAGACTCACTAAGATGCCATTCAATATATTTTGCCACTCAACCTACGAGTTGGAACGGACTGAGCGGCACTTAACAACAACAACAGATAGAGAAACTGAGGCCGGAGGAGGAAAAGACGGCGACTCCGAGTCCAGTGCTCCTCCTCCCAGCCAGAGGACTCACAGAGGGTTCCTGCGCTCTGGCAGGCGGCGGTGCAGCGAGATGCGATCGCTGAGGTAGATGTTGATCTGATGCCGTTGTACGCTCTCTTCCTGGAGCCGCAGCTCCTCGCCCTGCAGCTGCAGCCGCACCGCCTGGCCCTGCGCGCCGAGCGCATCCGCGGGCACCAGGGGCCGCAACAGGGCCGGGTCACGCCTCCCGGGGCGCTGGGTGCGTTGGGGTCCCGGCTCGGCCGCCCTGGTCCCGCGCCGAGTTCGCAGCACCGAGCCCAACCCGACCAGCGCCAGCAGCGCTAAGAGTGCTAGCAGCGCAGCCCGGCCGCGCCGCAGCCCCCGCGGGCAGCGCCGCCGCACTGCACGCCCCCACATACGCCCGCCAGCTGTAGCCAGCGGTCTGCGCGCCCACGCCGGCCGCCGAGACAAGATCCGGATTCCGGAACCGTCGCACCGTTCCGCCCCGCCCCCGGTCCGCCCCACCTGCGCCCCGCCCCCTTTCTCGCCCCGCCCCCGCGCCCGCAGGAGTACAGCTCCCCCCCAAACCTGGAAGTGGGCTAATATTTCTTGGGGACCCACGCTGGTTTACTAAGATGTGCATTTCCTTGTGCTGAGGTGGATTTTTAAAAGCTGTTAGGTGTCGTCCTGGAGTTGATTTGAACGTAAAGTGATCCTGTGTGACAGAGACTTGCTCCTTAGGGTTGAGTGGCACTGTAGGGTAAGCGCTGGAATGCAGTGCAATGAATGAGGCTGTCTGTTCCCGTAAGGATTTACAGGCTCAGAAACCATATTTAGGGCTACTATGATTCGGAGTTTATTCAATGGCCGTGAATTTGGTTTTGGTTTTGAATTTTATGGGAGCAGATTGCTTTGTATTTCTTCTGAGAAATTGCTGGGTGGACTTGAAGCCCCAACCAGTCGATTAGCAGCCTAACCATAACACCACCATGACCCCTAAAGTAACACCTGTAAAACCCTACCTCAGGGCCTGGCACATGGTAAGCGCTCTGTAAGTATTAGGGGAGAGAACTCCGCAGGATGCTACATTATTTTACAGCCAAGTTCACCCTAAGTTGGTTTCTAGTGGACTAAACAAACCCACTCAGGGCCATCAAATCATCAAGATGCTGTACAGGGTTTTCAAGGTTTTAAATTTTTGTGGGAGAAGAAAGCTTCATGTTTCTCCAATGGAGCTGCTAGTGGGTTTGAACTGCCCACCTTGCAGTTAGCAGTCCCATGCTTCTTATCCTGCAGTGCCATTAAGGCTCCTTATTCAGTGGAAGGCAATAGATTTTACCTCATCAGATCCAACAAAAAGGGTACTAAGATTATGAACTCCCATTTTCTAGATGAGGAGACTGAGGCCCAATGAGATTTTTTTTTTTTCGCTGAGGTCTGCATAATCATACTATTTGGAGCCTCAGCTAGTAACCCTAGATCCTGTTTGTCCACAGCTGATAGCTCATCTTACAGATGGTGACTCCATGAAACTGAAACTGACTAAACTACTTCCTCAGAAAAACACCCAAATGCACACTTATAATATGACCACACATACCGCAGCCCAGACCTCTTTAACATGTTAAAAAGCAAAGATAGCACTTAGAAGACTAAGGTGCATCTGACCTAAGCCATGGTATTTTCAATCACCACATACCCATGTGAAAGTTGTACAATGAGCAAGGAAGAACACAGAAGAACCAATGCATTTGAATTATTGTGTTGGAGAAGAATTTTGAAAGTATCACGTACTGCCAGAAGAACAAACAAATCTGTCTTGGAAGAAGTACAGCCAGGATGCTGCTTAGAAGCCAGGATGGCGCAACCTTGTCTTTCATACTTTGGACATGTTCTTAGGAAGGAACAGTCCCTGGAGAACTATATCGTACTAGGTAAATGGAGAGTCAGTGAAAAAGAGGAAGACTCCCAAATGAGATGGATTGACATAGTGACAGAAAAAGTGGACTCAAACCTAACAATGGTTAGAATGGTGGTAGGACCGGACAATGTTTCATTCTATTGTGCACTATGAGTCAGAACAGAGTCAATGGTACCTAACAGCAACTCCAGCCCATGTGCTTATGGTAAGAGCCCCTGGGCTTGGCTAAAGGTTACCTTTAGCAGTAGAGGTGGGCTTGAGGGATAAAGGGAGCTTGCTGGGATGCTTAAAATATTTAATAGAGTTAGGGATAGAGTGAGGCATGAGGTCCTAACCTAGCTGCAAAATTTAAAGGAGCACCAAAAAGTAGTTGCTGTGGAGTCCTTTCGATTCACAACAAACCCACATGTGCAGAGTAGAACTAGCTGCTCCATAGCATCTGGGCCTTTCAGAAGCAGATCTCCTGACTGGTCTTCCCAGGTGCCTCTGGGTGGGTTTGAACTGCTAGTAGTCTAGTGCTTAAATGTTTGCACCACTTTTTTTTTTCCCTTTTCCCTTCTCTTTTTGTGTTTAACTGTCATCCCATCACCCGAATTACCTCACTCTGTTGTCTTAGTTAAGTGCCGTTCAAGTCAGTTTCAATTCATAGAGACACCGTAGAGGGTTTCTGAGGAGCAGCTGGTGGGTTTGAACTTCTGATCTCGCAGTTTTAGCAATCTAGTGCTTATCCTACAGCGCCTCACCAGGACTCCTTAGCCCTAATTCTCCCTTCCCTCCCACCCCTTGACTCGCCCTAGGAGTGACTGGTAGATTCGAACTGCTGATCTTGCGGCTAGCAGCCCATAAAGATTGTTGTTAAGTGCCGTTGAGTCAGTTCTGACCCATAGCAACCCTATATAGGGTTTCCAAGGAGTAACTGATGAGCTTGAACCACTGACTTTGCGGTTCAAACCGAATTTGCAGTCCAGCACATTAACACGTAGCAAAAAAAAAAAAAAAAAAAAAAAACCCTATACACAGTGGCTATGAGTGGCTATGAGTCAGAACACACTCGGTGGAACACAACCACCGCCACCAATGGCTAATGATCATGAGCATTTCTTCATATGTTCATTGGTCACCTGAATGTCTTCTTTGGTGAAGTCCTCTGCCTATTTTTAAATTGGATTATTTGTCTTCTTGTTGAAGCGTTGAAATGCTCTATAAGTTTTAGAGAATAGTCCCTCTGGGGTCTGATATGTCATTGCCAAAAAATTTTTCCCAAACTGTGGGTTCTCCTCTTACTTTTTTTGTGAAATCTTTTGATGCACTTAAGTGTCTAATGTCTAAGAGATCCCAGTCATCTGTTTGCGTGTTGTCAGTTATGTGTGACGGTGTATTTATGCCATGTGTCAGAGCCCCTAAGTTTGTCCCTATTTTTCTCATTGATGACTTTTTAGTTCTAGGTTTTACATTTAGGTCTTTGATCCACATTGAGTTTGTTTTCATATATGGTGTAAGATATGGGTCTTGTTTCATTCTTCTGAAAATGGATTTCCAGTTTTGCTAGCACCATTTGTTGACTTTTACACCACTTTTAAAAATAAAAATAAATGTAAAAAACTCATAATGAACAAAATAGCAAAATTCTAAATAAACACAGAGTCTGGCCCTGTGTTTACACAACACACCTCTCACCCTAGTCCCAGTCCTGATCCTGTATCTTGGTTTTAGTGGTGATCATACTATCTTTTAATTCTATTTTGCCACAAACGTTTTGACGCTCCCTCTTATCTCGATGTAAAAATTAATCAAGTTTTCACTTAAAATCTATGCACTGGGCTTATGAAGTTACATTGTAATTTTAAAATAAAAAAAAACAATTAAAAAAAAAAAGATAGAAGAGTTATAAAAGAAAAACCATTGTGCCTTTAGTACAGGCCCTGAAGCCCTCAGCTTGGCAGGAGAGGCCCTTCAGAGTGTGGTTCCAATCTAGGCAGCTCCTACCTCCACAGCAGCCAGGAGAGAGGAGAAGGGAGCTTCAAATCTTCAGGCTTTTACTCTCCTTGAAATGCCCTTCCTCTTTCTCCTTGACAAAGTCCCATCATTCAAGACTCTGGGCCAAAGCCTCCTGACTGTGAAGCCTTCAATGACCCCATGACAGTGTTTCAGAAAAATGTGTTTCAAAGTGGCACCATTCCTTTGTGCCAGTCAGCGTTTCACCAGAGACACAGAATTGGTTGGATTTATATTTTTAAGACATTTGTTGCAAAGAATTGACTTATGCACTTGGAGGGGCTGAAAAGGCAAATCTGAATCCATAGGCAAGCCATCAAAAGGGCAAACAAACTATGAGGAACGGAGGCTGGAAGTCTCCGGCTGATGTTACATTCCACAAGCAGAGAATCTTCTTCAGGGAAATCTTGGTTCTGTTCTTAAGTACTTTCAACTGATTGCACCAGGCCAACACAGAAAATTTCCTCTATTTAAAGGATTATAGTCCACTGACTGTAGATGTTGATCACATCGACGAAACACCATCACAGCAACACTTAGATGAGTGTTAGAATAATTAAGGATATAGCCAGCCAAGTTGACCCATGAAACTGACCATCACACATTATTACAGCACTGGGTACACTAAAATCAAACCAAACCAGTAGCCATCAAATCAATTCTCACAGTGACCCTGTAAGGACACAGTAGAACTGCCCCCAGAGGGTTTCCAAGGCTATAAATCTTTACAGAAGCCAATAGCCACATCCTTCTCCTGAGAAAGAGCTGAAGCTTTAACTGCTGTGCCACCAGGTCTCCCTTGGTGCCTTGTTGTTGTTGTTAAGTGGCGTTGAGTTGGTGCTGATTCACAGCGATCCTGTACAGGGCTTCCAAGGAGCGGCTGGCGGATTTGAACCATCAACCTTGTGGTTAGCAGTGCAGAGTTTATCCTATGGATCATCTGTTGTTGTTGTTCTAAGTGCCTTTGAGTCAGTTCCGACTCATATCAACCCTGTATAGGATTTCCAAGGAGCAACTTGTGGGTTTGAACTGCCGACCTTGTGGTTCACAGTCCAGTGCTGCTCCAATAGCACCACACCAGGAGTCCTAGGTTACTTCTAATTAGCACCCTGACCTTACAGCAAAAAAAAAAAACAAAAACGTGAGGGACTCAGAGTATAAACTGTAGCCACTTTCTGATCCCAGAGCTTGGCACAGCGTCAGACACACAGTAAAACTCAATGAAGAGCCCAGCAAATGCAAGGAACAGTTAGTCCCAAAACGTAACAAACATGAATTTCTAGAATCTTGTTGCTAGAAGGGCCTCAGTGGTAATCTAATCTGGTAGTTCTCCAAATCTGCTCCTTGGAACCCTGAGAAACTACAAGGGAGCTGATCAGGTGGAGTGCCAATTCTCCTCAGAAACCAGAGTATTGTGAGGTGTAATACTTTGAACTTCCTTATTCGATTGCATTTTAAAAAGTTTTTCCAGTACCCTTATCCCTATTTACCTGGGTGACAAGGCCAGGGAAGTATGTGTTCCAGGGCCCCAGCTGGTAACTGGCAGAACTGGAAATAGAGCTGATTTAAGAGGGTGTGGCAGAAACTGCAGGGTGTCTACCAATATGCATTCTTTTCTTCTTTTTTTACAGAAACTTTGGTGTCTCCCCTCCTCCCCCAACCACTGGGCACCAGGGTTGCGGCCTAGGTTTCCCAGCTTCCCTTGCAAGTAGGTTAAACCACGTAACTAAGTGTGCCACAAATAGTCCATACGTGGTGGTATCATTTGAGATTTATGAGTCATGTGCTAAAGAAACTTCCTTACCTTTCCTTCTTCCTCCTGACCAGACTGTGAATGGGAAGACTGGTTGGGCCATGAAGAGAAAGTCAAGAAATGAAGATGGTGATAAAACATGGCAGAAGGAGCCCAGGTTCCTAACATTATGAACATAAACCAGTTGACCGCCTCCTTTCAGGCTTCATGTACGTGAGAGAGAAAACTTCTACCTCATTTAGGCCACTGCTTCTGTGGATTTTGTGTCATATGTAATCAGATCTAATCTTAACTGATAGAGGAATAATTTCAAGATGGTGATGGTTACGTGTGTGGAGTCAGTTCCAACTCATAGCAACCCTGTACAAGGTTTCCAAGGCTGCAAATCTTTATGGATCAGAAAGGCTCATCTTTCTCCCGCGGAACCGCTGGTAGTTTCAACCTGCAAGATGTTGTTGTTATTATGTGCAGCAGAGTTTGTTCTGACTCATAGTGTACTTGCACAGGGTTTCTGAGGCTGTAAATCTTTACAGGAGCAGAAAGCCTCATCTTTCTCCCATGGAATGGCTGGTAGTTTCGAACTGCTGACCCTAAGGATAGCAGCCCAATTCATAACCACTACTCTACCAGAGCTTAATTCCCCCAAAATCTGGTTCTGATAGTGATGGTTTTAAAACAATGTTGTGAATTCTTGGATATGCCCTCTCCTTGAATCAGCACAAAATTGTAACTGTTTTGATCAATAGGATATGGCAGAAATGACATTCGGAGACTTCAGAGATTATGCATTAAGGACCATGCAACTTCCAACTTTGCCTTGGAATCACTTGTCTTGGGGCATTGAGCTGCTATGGAAGAAATCCAACTATCTTGATTCCATCATGCTGGAGAGAAAGACTCAGGCAAACATTCAGGTCAATAACGTCAGCTACGCCCAACCCTCGGCCAACCTGGATAGTCCAGGCATCAGCACGTGAGTAGAGACCAGTTTGGAAGGAGCTCTTACAGCCCTTAGCCATTTGAGTCTTCTCTAGTCACTCAAGTCATAATAGCTGTGACACCAGACACAGAAGAGAGGTAGTCTTTCCAAATTCCTCATCCACAAAATCTTTGCGCGTAATAGAGTGATTATTGTTTTATGCCAAGAAGTTTTGGTATGGTTTGTTGTGTAGCAATAAACAAGTGATCCTTTTAATCAACATTTTCTGATTCGGAAAATATTTATTGAGCACGCTAGGTACTAGACACATTATAGCAAACAGGACAGGCAATTTTTACACCAGAGTGCTTACAATCTAGTGAAGAAGACAGATATTAAAAGAAAAACTTACTAGAATTGTGAATATGTATTTCGGAGAATTGCAGGATGCTAGAAAAGCTGATGGAATCCTAGTGTGGTGCTGTGGGTTAACGCGCCAGACTGCAAAGCTGTTTGAACTGCAAGGTCGGCGGTTCATCACCAGCTGCTCCTTGGAAACCCTATACAGGGTCGCTATGGGTCGGAACTGACTTGATGGCACTCCACAACAACATAAGAGCTGATGGACTTCTGGGGTGCTGTTGTAGGATAAGCACTAGATCTCAAGGTCGGTTTGAACCACAAGGTATGCGGTTCAAACTCAGCAGCAAGCAGCTCCTTGAAACTCTATACTGGGTTGCTGTGAATCAGAACCAATTCGACATCACTTAACAACAACAACATAAGAGCTGTAAGAGCAGAACCTGATCTAGGAAGAACAGTATGTTTATATGGATGCCTGAAGGCCAAAGTTATAGTATGGCGCTGTAGGCTCAGCACTGCACTGTGAACCACAAGCTCAGCAGTTCAAACCCACCAGCTGCTCCTCGGAAACCCTATACAGGGTTGCTATGAGTCGGAACCATCTCAATGGCACTTAACAATAACAACAAAGTCATATCAAAGATTTGAAATCATATCTTAGGTCCATCTGGAATTCCCTCTGCTGACACCCAGCTCAGGGAGAACGGTTTAGTATTTCCGGTGGATAGAAACTGTAAACTATACATATATGTAGTTTTTCACCTTGGAAAAAGGCTCAAGGATTTTTATCAAATATTCTTAAGAAAACTACAAATGTAAAAAGGTTAGGAAGCATTAATCTAGTTTGATTCGGTCCTTTGACAGATATGAAGCTGCCTTAAACACAGGGTGGGGAGAAGGTCTCAAAAAACTGGTGGTTTAGGTAGAGTTAGATATAACTTGCTGTCCTCTTCATTGTACAATCCCTAGTTGCTGGTGTCCCCAGAAGAAAGGGACCTTCCATGATGTTCTTCCACAGGAACCGTGAGAGAGACTGGACTTGGGATAAGTCAGGCAAACCAGCTCACCTGTGGGAGGTAGCCCCACCCACAGAGCTCAAGGCCCCACCTACTTCCTCTGCTGGCTGATTCAGAAAGGCAGGTGTGAAAGGAAGGACCTGGAACTGCACCTTTTGGCCTCTGTCCAGACACCCAATACACTGTAAGATCTGAGATCAGATTAGAAGATAGACAAGGATTACAACTCATAGACTCTTGGATCTGTTTACCAATTGGAATGCTTCCCAGTAGAGGCTTAGTTGTATAAAGAGAGTTATAGAATTAGACCTTAGAAAACAAGGTTCACGTTCCAAAGTGTTGGATAAAACTAATCACTCATTGCATACCCACTGCATGCTGAAAACTGCTGAACACTATTTTACTATTGCATTTCAAGGTCTTCGGGTAATACAAATGGTTCACACTCAACTACTAACCAAAGAGTTGGCAGTTCAAATCCACCCAGTAGCACCACAGAAGAAAGGCCTGGCAATCTGCTTCTATGAGCTCACAGTCACTGAAACCTTTAGGAGAACAGTCCTACTCTGAAACACTCAGGGTTGCCATGAGTCAAAATTGACCTAACGACAACAGGGTTTTTTGGCTTACTGTCTCGTTTCACCCTCTTGACAGTCTTGCAAGGTAGACAGGTAAGGAAATTTAGGCTCAGAGACTTAAAGTGACTTATTCAAAGTCAAACAACCTTCAATTGTCAGAGCAAGGATCTAAATCCATGTGTCCTGAATTCCAGTCCATGTTTTCCCCCCATACAACTCACTGCTTTGGGGGTTGATACGCACTGGACTAGGAACCACAAGGTAGGCGGTTTGAATCCACCAATTGCTTCATGCAAGAAAGATGAGGCTTTCTGCATTCACAAAGATTTACAGCCTCAGAAACCCTATACAGAGTTGATATGAGTCAGAACTGACTCGACAGCACTTAATAACAGCAACAAAATGAAATGAAAAGACAGCGTATCTTTTTGGTTAAGAGCACACCATTGGTGCCCACTTGCCTGACCTCAAATCCTAATCATTCTCTATCCACTGAATGTGTTTATCACTGTAATGGTTATGAGTCAGACTGCTAATCTCAAGGTCAGCAGTTCAAAATTACCAGCAGTTTCTCAGGAGAAAGCTGAGGTTTTCTGCTACCATAAAGATTTGTTGTTGTTGTTAGATGCCATCGAGTCAGTACTGACTCATAGCGACCTTATACATAGCAGAATGAAACACTGCCCAATCTTGGGCCAACCTCACTATTGTTATTACTACGGCCTTGGAAACCCTATACAGGGTTGTTACAAGTTGGAACCAACTCTATGGCATGCAGCCACCACCACCAATAATAGTAACTCCTGAGTGGACTTTTTGGGAGGGAAAGCACTGAGTCCTCACCCAGAGTAACACTAAAACCCACTGTCACAGAATTGATTCTGACACACTGCAACCCAGCTGTCTTTGACAACTTCAGTCTTTTATGTTTTGTGAGATGACATCTAGAACACTATATACGAAGAAAGCAAAAGGTCATTAAAAAGACAGGAAAGAAAGAAAAGACAAAAATGGATTTCAGAGGAGACTCTGAAACTTGCTCTTGAGTGCTGTTGTTGTTATGTGCCGTGGAGTCGATTCTGACTCATAGCGACCCTGTACAGGGTTTCCAAGGCTGTAAATCTTTACGGGAGCAGAAAGCCTCATCTTTCTCCTGAGGAACAGCTGGTAGTTTCAAACTGCTGACCCTGAGGTTCACAGCCCGATTCGTAACCACTACGCTACCAGAGCTCCTCTTGAGTGTAGAGATGCTAAAGCAAATGGAAGAAATGAGGAAGCAAAGAGCTTAACAGAAAATTTCAAAGGGCAGCTCAAGAAGACTAAGGCAAATATTATAATGAAATGTGCAAAGACCTGGAGTTAGAAAACCAAAAAAGAAGAACACGCTCAGCATTTCTCAAGCTGAAAGAACTAAAGAAACAATTCGAGCCTCACTTTGCAATATTGAAGGATTCTATGGGCAAAATGGAGTACCCATGTGGCACTGTGGGATAAAGCACTGGACTGCAAAGTCGGTTTGAACTGCAAGGTCGGCAGTTCAATCTTACCAGTTGCTCCCTGGAAACCCTATAAAGAGTCACTATGGGTCAGAACCAACTCAGTGGCACTTAACAACAACAACTTGGGGGAAATGGAGTTTTGGAGTAGTGCTACCAGAAAAGCGCTGGACTACTAACTGCAAGGTTGACAATTCGAATCATCAGCCACTCCTATGAGTTGGAATTGACTCACTGGTACTGAATAATAATAATAGGCAAAATATTGAATGATGCAGAAAGCATCAAAAGAAGATGGAAGGTATGCATAGTGTTACTGCACCAAAAAGAAATTATCAATGTTCAACCATTTCAAGAGGTAGTATATGATCAAGAGCCAATGGTACTGAAGTAAGAAGTCCAAGCTACACCGAAGGCACTGGTGAAAAGCAAGTCTCCAGGAATTGATGAAATACAAATTGAAATCTCTCAACAAATTGATGCAGCACTGGAGGCACTCACTCATTTATGCCATGAAATTTGAAAGACAGCTGCTTGGTCTACTGATTGGAAGATATCCATATTTGTGAACATTCCAAAGAGCGGTAACACAACAGAATGCAGAAATCATTTAATAATTTTGCCCATGATGTTGTTGTTGTTAGGTGCCATTGAGTCGGTACCGACCCATAGCGACCTTATACACAGCAGAACAAAACACTGCCCAATCCTGGGCCAACCTCACTACTGTTGTCACGCT
>NW_006408571.1:17822498-17825283 GCF_000296735.1 Chrysochloris asiatica | reverse complement strand
CTGTGAGTCGATACCAACTCGATGGCACCTAACAACAAAATCTCTACCTCACACCTTGCAACAAAAATAAATTCCAAAATGACTTAAAGATCTAAACGTTAAAAAAAAACAAAAAAATTCAACCGTGAAAGCATTGAGAAAAAAAAACAACTCAAAAACCATTACAAAAAAGACTTCTAAATTTGGCAACACACAAACATTATTTCTATAAAACTCCAAAAGCCACCAATAAAGTCAAAATACAAATTTGAAAGAGAGATTTGCAGATGACATTTCCCCAATACATGAATCAATAGGGAAATAAAAGGAACAAACAAAAAAAAACTTAGTCAAAGGATTTGAATCCACCAGGTCCCTAAAAGGACATTCGAGTAGTTTACAAACATATGAAAATATGTTCAACCTCTGTATCTAAAAAGTATGCAAATTAAAATTATTTTTAAATATTTTTATATGTATCAGATTGGCAAAGATTTAAAAATGATTAATCCCAATGTTGGCAAAGATGTGAAAAAACAGGCTCTTGTGTATACTGTTGGCAAGAATACAAACTGGTATCATGGTTTTGAAAAGCAATTTGGCAATCTGTATTAGAAATGCTAGTATTTATATCCTGTTGATTTTGCAATTCTACCCCTAGGAATGTATTCAATAACAATAGATTCACAAGTGTTCAAAAGATACATATGGAAGGAAATGTATTACAGCATTGTATTTAAAAGCTAATAGTTGAAAACAGCCGCACCCAAACCTAACTCACTGCCACTAAGTGCATTCTGATTCAACCTTCCTTTAATGTTGTTGTTGTTAATTGCCATCGAGTCAGTTCCACTCATAACAACCCTGCAGAGGGTTTCCGAGGAGGCACTGGTGGGTTTGAACTGTTGAGTTTACGGTTCACAGTCCAATGCTGATACTACAGCATCACACCAGGAGACTTTTAATGTGAGATTGCAAAATAAAGTACTGCACATCCAAACACTAATATGCAAAACACTGGACTAATTCTAGATTGTTGTTGTTACGTGCCGACTTAAGTCAGTTCCGACTCATAGCGACCCTGTATAGGGTTTCCAAGGAGCGGCTGGTAAACTTGAACTACCTAATTGTGCTTAAAACATATTGTCAAAAAAAGAGCTATGTGGATAAACACTTCTCCCAAAAAGTGTTCCCACAAATTACAACCCTATTTTGGTAAAATAATAAATGTTTGCATATATAAAGGAAAAATCCTATTGGAACATTCTCCAAAATGTTAACTATATTGATTTCTGTGGCCTTTTCACTTTCCTCAATTTATTATTTTTTTCAATCAATGTTTATGGATCATTTCCCAATTGCCAGACAGTGTGGTCAATTCTGGGGACACAGAATCGAAAACCACCTATATGAATCTATCATCCAAAACCATTTATCTCAAAGAGCTTATATTCTATATTTCAGCAATATATGAGTTCTTTACAATTATTATTAGCCAAAAAAAAAAGAGTTAGAAATTTAAAAGTAAACCAATACCCTAAACTCCTATTTGATTCACTACATCAGTCTCAGGTCTCTGTCCTCTGCCCCTGCTCTTCCTCCCCAATGATTTCCTCTCTTACCCTATACTTACCTCAACCCCACCCAGTCTTTCTGCCCAGCTTGTGGTTAACCTTTCCTGAGAAGCTGTTAGTAACACCTCCCCCACCGTTCCCTAAAATTCTGACTCCTTCTCTCAGGATTGAGGCTGAAAGTTCATAGTTCTACAGTCTTGTGGGATTTCCTGGAAGCCCGATGCAGCATTCCTTAGCAGGCATGTTTTATATAGGGACTCCCAACAACAGCAGACAATAATTTGAAATTTAACAAACATGACAATACCACCCAAAACTCAACTCAGATACAGAAGCATTTAAAGTCAAACAAACCTACAAGACTCAAAGTTGTTGTTGCTGTTGTGTGTCACGGAGACTAAAAGTAGGTAACCAGAAATACCAATTTATAATGAAGACTGCTACACAGCAAAAGAAGGAGCTCTGGTAGCGTAGTGGTTACAAATCGGGCTGCAAACCGCAAAGTCAGCAGTTCGAAACTACCAGAGGTTCTGCAGGAGAAAGATGAGACTTTCTGCTTCTGTAAAGATTTACAGCCTCGGAAATGCCGTGCAGGGTCACTATGAATCAGAACCAACTCCACGGCACATAGCCACCACCACCATTACACAGCAAAAGAGGGAATAGTATAGATACAGAGCATTCAAATGACAGGGAAGTAAATAAATTTCAGGATAAAACAGACTGTTTTAAACTGGGGAAGAAATTAATAAATTACAGGGTAACCTCAAAGAAAATGATTACATCTTCACATCAAAATATAAAAGTGAAAATCACAATGATTCAGTGAGCAGTAAAAAAAACAACAGCAATGAAGAAAATCCATAAACAAAATGAACTCAGCACAGAAAATTACATGGGACAAAGCAACCAGCAGCACCAGTCTAAAAAAATAACACGCACAGCAAAATGACAGCAATTAACTCATACCTATCAATGCAGCACTGAGGTTTAATGAGTGGGACTGTAAGGTCAGATTGAAGGTTGGCGGTTCAGGCTCACCAGTCACTCCTCAGAAACCCTATCTATACAGGGTTGCTATGAGTCAGAACTGACTCAATGGCACTTAACAAATCAATAATTTACAGAATGTCAATGGATTAAATGCACCAGTCAAGAGACAGAGAGTAATGGGGGGTGGGGGGCTACAAAGGCAAGAAGCGACTGGCTTACAAGCTTTCAAGAGGGAACCT
>NW_006408571.1:17818016-17820953 GCF_000296735.1 Chrysochloris asiatica | reverse complement strand
TGCCAACTTCAGTCTTTTTTTAAATTTATCATGATGTTATTTATTGGTCCAGTTGTGAGGATTTTTGTTTTCTTTAAATTGAGGTGCAATCCTTACTAAAGGCTGTGGTCTTTGATCTCTATCAGTAAGTAATTTAAGTTCTCTTCACTTTCAGAAGCAAGGTGGTACCATCTGCATACTGCGGGTTGTTAATGAGCTTTCCTCCAATCCTGATGCCATGTTCTTCTTCATATAATCCAGCTTCTCATATTATTTGCTCAGTATACAGATTGGATAAGCATGGTGAAAGAATATAACACCTTTCCTGATTTAAACCATTCAGTGTTACCTTGTTCTGCTCAAATGACTGCCTCTTGGTCTATGTAATATTTAGGGTTCTGTGCCAACTTGGCTAGTCCAGGATTTCCAGAAGTTTAGCAGTTAAGATGTGCTTATCCTATGGTGATGAAATCTAACACAAACATAGTTAATCCTATGATGAGTGGCTATGAGCAGCCAATCAATTGAAGGGATGCTTCCTTGAGGGTGTGGCCTTCTCCCAATATAATGGCTACCATGGAAAGGTACTCTTTCTCTCTCTCTTCCACTGGGGCCTGGGACTCTACAATTGTAAATCACTTCCTTGATAATAAACTTCTCTCTATACATATGTATATATACGTTTCACTGGTTTTGCCTCTCTAGATAACCCAGTCTAAGATAGTTTATATATAGGCTCCTTTCATAGATGTAGTCAGTTTTATTTCTGTGTGTTCCATTTGGTGAAGTTCATGCATATAGTCCTCATTTAAGGTGTTTTCAAAAAAGGCATTTCAATGAATAAGTCATTGGTCTCTCAAAATCCTATCATATAATTTCCAGCATCATTTCTATCACCAAAGCCGGACTTTCCAATTACTAAATAATCCTGCCTCTTTTTTTCAACCTTTGCATTCCAATCACCAGTAATTATCAATACATCTTGATTGCATGTTTGATCAATTTCAGACTGAATAAGTTGGTAGAATTCTTCAATTTCATCATTATGCTTTTAGTGGTTGGTACATAAATTTAAATAATACTGGTATTAATAAAATTTATTTTCTTGTGGGCGTATGGATATTATTCTATCAAAGACACCATTATACTCCAACATCTTGAGATGCTTTTTATGATAATGAATGTGATGTCATTCTTCTTCAGTATGTCATTCCTGGCGTAGTAAACCACATAATCATTAGATTCACTTTGGCCAATTTCAGTCCATTTCAGCTCACTAATACCTAGGAGTTCCATTTCATTTTTGACAACTTCCAATTTTCCTAGGTTCGTAAGTCTTAGGTTCCATGTTCTGATTATTAATGGATATTTGCATCTGTTTCTCTTAATTTCAAATTGTATCCATCAGCATATGAATGTCCATTCACATCATCATGGTCAGCTTTTCCCCAGTTGTATTCTGATTCCTTCCAACCTGAGTAGCTCATTTTCCAGCACTGTATCTGATAATGTTCTGGTGCTCTTCATTAGGTTTCAATGTTCAATATTCTGCTGCTATCTGATGGTGTTTCATGGCTATTCATAAGGTGTTCAGTGGTTAAACATTCAGAAGTAGTCCACCTCTCCTTCTTCCTAGTCTGTCTTAGTCTAGAATCTCAGCTGAAACCCTTCCCTATCTCTGACTCTTTGGCATTGAAAATATTGGTGGCATAGTTTCCAGTATCACAGTAACACACAAGTCATCACAGTATGACAAAATGGCAGATGAGTGAGTGGTGGACAATAATAGCAGGGATTTTAATACTACACTTTGAATGAATGACAAAAGAACTAGAGAGAAAGTCAACAGAGACACAGAAGAACTAAATAACATCACCAACCAACTTGACCATACAGATATCTATGGAGCACTCAACCCAAGAACAGCACAATCCACATTCTTCTCCACTGCACAAGGAACACTCTCCAGAATAGACTATGTTAGGCCACAAAGTAAATCTCAATACATTTAAAAACATAACAATACTACAAAGCATCTTCTCATATCACAATGCTATAAAATTAGAAAATAACAATAGGAAGATCAAGGAAAAAAGTCAAATATGTGGAAATACTCCGTAATAGAAGAAATTAAAAATGAAATAAAAAATTCCTTAATCAAATGAGAATGAAAACACTACATATATCAAAACCTTCGGAACACAGCAAAAGCAGTGCTCAGAGGGAAAGTTATAGTAATAGATGCACACACCCCAAAAGAAGACCCAAAATCAACACCTTAACGCAACATCTCCAACAATAAGGACGAGAGCAGCAGAGTAAGCCTATAGCCACCGGAAGAAAAGAAACAATAAAGGTTAGAACAGAAATTAATGAAATAGGGAACAAGAAAACAATGGAAAGAATCAACAAGACAAGGAGTTGGTTCTTCCAAAGGATTAGTAAAATTGACAAACCATTGGTAAATCTAACAAAAGAAAAGAAGGTACAAGTAACACAAATAAGAAATGATCTGGGTAGTATTACAACAGAACCAATGGAAATAATAAGGATAACAACAGAATACTACTACGAAGAATTCTACTCCAACAAATTTTTGGAAAATCTCTAAAAAATGGACACATTTCTAGAAACACATACCCTACCTAAAGCAACACAGACTGAAGTAGAAAATTTAAACAGGCTCATAACACCTAGATGTATCAAAAGATTTTACAAAAAGACTAAAAAGAGAATCCACAGATCAGGAAAAAAAATTTGGGCAATGACAAGGGGCTAGCTACTGTATAAAATTTATAGACTACTTCAATACTTCAATAATAAGAAAACAAATAAGCCAATTAAAAAATGGGCAGAGGGCATAAACAGACACTTAAGTAAAGAAGATATTCAGCCATCCAACAAACATATGAAGAAATGCTTACAATCATCAGCCATTGTTGTTGTTATTGTTAAGTG
>NW_006408571.1:17815434-17816639 GCF_000296735.1 Chrysochloris asiatica | reverse complement strand
ACCTTCCTACATTGCTAGTGGGTCTGTAAAAGGGTTCAATCACTGTGGAAAACAATATGGCACTTTCTCAGAAGGAAATGGGACTATCATATAATCCCAGCATTCTCTCATTTGGTATATATTCTCAAGAAATAAGACCTGTGACATGAATAGATACATGCACACGCATGTCCATTTCAGCACTATTCACAAAAGCAAAATGATGTAGACAGTCTACATGCCCATCAGCGGTGGAATGGTTGAACAAACTTTGATACATACACATAAGGGAATATTACACAACACTGAAGAATAACGATAAATCTGCAAAACAGGAACCTGGAGGACATTATGCTGAGTGCGATTAGTCAGTTTCAAATGGATAGCTATTGTACGAGACCACTACCCATAAAAAGTCAAGGAAAGGTTTTCATTCTATAATAAACAGTCTATGATGGCTACCAGGGTTGGGAGGGAAGGGGAAATTATTCAGAGTGGAGTGGAACACATGCTATCTTGGGTGTTGGGGAAGGCAGTTAAAGAGAAAAAGAAGGGGGGCAAGGAGAGAAAGGAAATTGCAAAAAAAAAAAAAGAAGAAGAAGTTAGAATAGTGCCTGGCACACAATTGGTGTTAGGTAAGTGAACGAGCTATCATCATTATTGATTGTAGAAGCAGAATATCAGTGCTTTCCTAATTATGGTAGGCCCAGCACTCTGCCTTCCCTTCAGCAAGCTTACAATCTAGAAGTAACCTGTATCAGGTTGCTGAGCATAGGTAGTCAGAAAGGCAAGCTTCCCCGGCACCTCCCTCATTCCCCAAATAAAATACCACCCAAAACCTAAATTTATCACCACGGAGTCAATTCCAACTCATGGCAACCCACGTGTTTTGAAGTAGAACTGTTGTGCTCCACAGGGTTTTTTTATTTTATTATTATTATTATTTTAGGTTTGCTTTACTCTTTTTTTTTTTTTTTTTTAAGCTTTTCTTGTGAATTGAGTGACAATGTACAGGGCAGATCATCAGTTTTACATTCAACAAATCATTACAATGTTTACAATCCTCTCCATGCAGAATCAGCTAACAGTGTTTACTTCTGTCACATCACCTTTTTTTTTTAAAGAATAAAGTTTTTATTGTGAATTGAGTGACAGTTTACATGGGAGAACATCGGTTTTACACTCATTTTCATTGCATGTTTCATTGCAATGATTACAATCTCCTC
>NW_006408571.1:17801651-17814094 GCF_000296735.1 Chrysochloris asiatica | reverse complement strand
GAAGACTGAAGGGGGAGGAGGGAGTATAGAGCACGGGCTTCTAGGATATGCCCTTTGGTTGGAAGACGATGCATGGAGGGGATTGGAACCATGGCAAAGTAATGATATACAATGGAATGAATATGGAACTGAGGTTCTCTCGTGTAAACTATCGTATAATTAACAATAAAACATTAAAAAAAAGAATCTTATCCCCATCTCTTTTCAACAGACCCATCTAGACAAGGTGAAAACTATTCAGTGGGGATTCTACCTACCCACCGCACACTCTGAAAGTAAAGTCACTATTGAAACCTTGCAAACCAGTCACTTCATGACTTTATAGCCCCCCGATTTTAGGTAGCCAACGTCTAAGTTGCCTGTCCATATCAACACTGTATACAGAGGGGATAGGATTGATACTTGATGTGAAGACTCCTTCCCTCTCAGTTGGTATTTTGAGTTACTCCATCCATAAGTATAGGTCAAGTTCATTAGATTTTAGATTGTAGCAATTTTCATTTGTTTTCTTTATCCTTTTTTTTTTTTTTTTTTTTAATCTTCCTCTAGTCGAGTTCTATCATCAATCCATCAAGGCTAGGTCGAATAGATACTATCTAAAAGTTTGGGTGTTCTTGTGTGTCTCCCTTCACTTCATAACAGCTGGATGCTTCACTCTCAGCTCTAGCCCTCCATGGCTATGTCCTTGTCCATGGGCTCAGGAGTTCCCAGGTCTCACCATACTTCAGACCAACCAGCCCTTCCTCTTCTCTCTTTCATCTTCAGGTCAACAGGAGTCTATGGAATGTGGTCAAACTCAGCCCATATCTTCATTGCTGCCTTTCTCTCTCTTCCACTCATCAGCAGACTAACATGTCGTAGCCAATTAGACTGATATATTTTGTTTTCCTGCTGGTCTTTCTTTCAAGAAGTATCTTCTGTTCCTCTAGCTGTTCCAGGATGGTCTGCTTGCCCTTTCAAGTGGGACTGTCCCACCAAGAGAGGTTCTTGATGAAGCTCAGGATTCCACCTAAGGTGCTATGCACTACATAGGCTCCACTAGAAGCCTATTTCACTGGGCAAGTTCTAGAACCCCTTTTAGGTATTCCAATCAGTTATAGGCTGAAACGGGCTTACAAGATTTCTGTAATCATGTTTCCTGATATTCCTTCCTATCCCACTCAAGTGTCTATTTTACAATAGTAGGCAAGGGAAACCAATATTCATAAGACAATCAAACATCTTAACATTATTTCCTCTCTTTTACCCATTCAGACTATGCCTCAATCCCTCTATCACAGAGTCCTGTTGTTCCAAGGTTGAGCATGCATCACTATTTACCTCTGTCCCATTTAGCCTATGCAAACCTGCCTCAGTGTTCCCTATCTACCTTGCTATTCTATTCACCTCCCCCTTCTTGTGTATTGCCCTCCCCAACACTCGAACTATGCTGTGTCTATCCCCTACCCTGTGCTCTACTGTCCCCTCCCTTCTCTCCGTCCCCATTGCCCCGCTAACCAACAAAGTTTTCTTTTTTTTTCTTTTAATTATGGGTATCTTTACTTAAACTTTTACAGTAATGGTCTTACGCAATATTTGTCCTTTTGTGACGAAATAATTTCACTCAGCATAATGTCCTCAAGGTTTATCCATGTTATATGGTGGTTTGCAACTTCCTTGTTGTTCTTCAAGGTAGCATAATATTCCATTGTGTGCATGTACCAAAGTTTGTTTATCCAATCTTCCATTGATGGACACTTGGGCTGTCTCCAGCTTTTTGCTATTTTGAATAGAGGTGCTATGAACATTGGTGTGCATGTATCTACTCATCTATCACCCCCCCCCCTTTTTTATGTACACATGTTGTTGTTTTTAAGTGCCGACAAATCAATTCTGACTCATAGAGACCCTGAATAGGGTTTCTGAGGAGCAGCTGGTGAACTTGAACAGCCGACCTTGTGGTTCAAATCAACTTCGCAGTCCAATACATTAACCCACAGTGCCACACCAGGACTCCATTGAAAATACGTATTTGTTTAAATGTCCAAAGAGCACATTTTGCAAGCCTGCCTCCTGCCTGTAGGTATACTGCCTTTCTCAGTCCATGGGCCTATCGTTTTCTATTGCTCCACAAGGTTTTTAATGGCTAGGATCATTTGGAAGGAGATTACCAGGCCTTTCTTCGTAGGTACCTTTCAGTGGATTTAAACCATTAAACTTTTAGGTAATCTTTGTTAAGTCCTGTCAAGTAGGTTCCAACTCATAACGTTTGAACAACCTATCACATCCTCCTCTTTTCCCACTCTTCTTTTCTAGTTGTCAGATCTGCACTGCGGTCTGCAATCTCTCCTTGCCTTCTCCTGCTTCCCTCAGTGTCCTTCCCAGGCATTTCTCCCAGTAATAACCATCTTGATATCTGATTTTCATGGGACTCAAACTGACATCTGGAGTCAGAAAACCAAAAGGGAAGAACACGCTCAGCATTTCTCAAGCTGGGGGAACTGAAGACAAAAATCAAGTCATGACTTTTGTTATTGAAGGATTCCCTGGCCAAATTACTGAATGATGAAGAAAGCATCAAAAGAAGATGGAAAGATTACACAGAGTCACTGAACCAAAAGGAAATGGTTGATGTTCAACCGTTTCAAGAGGTAGCATATGATCAAGAGCCAATGATATTGAAGGAAGAAGTCCAAGGCAAAGAACAAGGCTCCAGGAATTGATGGAATAAAAACTGAAATCTTTCAAGAAAGTGAGGTGGCACTAGAGGCACTCACTCATCTATGCCAAGAAATTTGGAAGACAATTATCTGGCAGACTTATTGGAAGAGATCTGTATCTGTGCCTGTTCCAAAGAAAGGTGACCCAACGGAACATGGAAATCATCAGGCAATATCTTTGATAACCCATGCGAGTAAAGTTTTACTAAAGGTAATACAGAGATGGCTGCAAGCATACTTTGACAGAGAACTTCCAGAGGTTCAAGCCAGATTCAGAAGAGGCTATGGAATGAGGGATATCATTGCTGACATCCAATGGATCTTGGATGAAAGCAGAGAATACCTGAAAGATGTTTACAGTGCTTTATTGACTATGCAAAGGCTTTCGATTGTGTGGATCATGACAAGCTATGGACAACATTGCGAAGTATGAGTAATCCTGACCACTTAATTGTACTCATGAGGAATCTGTATATGGACCAAGAGGCAGTTGTTCAAACAGAACATGGGGATACTGAATGGTTTAACATTAAGAAAGGTGTGTGACAGGGTTGTATTCTTTCAGCATATTTATTCAACCTGTAAACTGAGCAAATAATCCAAGAAGTTGGGTTCTATGAAGAAAAACATGGCATCAGGTTTGGAGGAAGACTCATTAACAACCTGAGATATGCAGATGAGACAACCTTGTTTTCTGAAAGTGAAGAGGACCTAAAATAATTACTGATGAAGACCAAAGACCACAACCTTTGGTATGGATTATATCTCAATGTAAAGAAAACAAAAATCCTCACCACTGGACCAAGAAACAACATTCTTATTAATGGAGAAAAGATTGAAGTTGTTAAGGACATCATTCTTCTTGGATCAGTCATCAACATTCATGGAAGCAGCAGGTAAGAAATCAAACAGCGTATTGCATTAGGCAAATCTGCTGCACAAGACCTTTTTAAAGTGTTGAAGAGTAGAAATGTCAGCTTGAGGACTAAGGTGCGCCTGACCCAGGCCATGGTATTTTCAATAACCTCATATGCATGCGAATGCTGGGCAGTGAATAAGGAAGACCATAGAAGAATCGAAGCTTTTGAGTTATGGTGTTGGAGGAGAATATTGAAAGTGCCTTGGGCTACCAAAAGAAAAATGTTGGAAGAAGTGCAGCCAGAGTGCTCCTTGGAGGCCAAGATGGCCAAACTTCGTCTCTCATACTTTGGACATATTGTCAGGAGGGGTTTGGTAGGGAGGAGGGTCAAAGAAAAAGAGGAGGACCCCCAGCGAGATGGATTGGCAAAGTGGCAGCATCAATGGGCTCAAGTGTGGCAACAATTGTGAGGTTGGACCAGGACCAGGCAGTGTTTCATTCTGTTGTCGCTATGAGTTGGTACCGACTCTATGGCTCCTAACAAAAACAACAAACTGACATTGGGATCAACAGGAAACAATAGTAGAAAGTGTTCATAAAAAGACCCTATGTATGTACTGAGATGTGCTCGGTTTGTGCTTCACAAACTCTAATGTGTTCATGAAATACCCAGTTAGCTTGCTGAAATACAGATTCTGGTTCAGTAACTCTGGGATATAGCCCGAGAGTCTGTATTTCCCATAAGCAACCAGGTGATTTGGCTGCTGTTGGTCCAAGGACCACACTTTTGAGCACCAATGTGCTGGACATTTTCCATTTGCCTCTGCTGAGTCTCTATTCTGCTTTATGCCCAGGGAGACTGACCATGTGGACCAAAGCAGAGGGCTTCAAGTCTCTGGATTCTAGTTGGGTATGGTCAGTGAGGATTACCGGCAGGAGACCAAGGATGCAAGGAGAGTGGCATCTGAGTGAGGTCTCATTCCTTTCGAACTGTACCCTGTTGGGTTATTGTAGGTTTGAATGTATCCCTTTACCAAAAGGCACAGCTCCTATTGGGTAACTCTCTGCATAGTTCCTTTCTGGCAGAATTCCAGGATCTGCACCCTTCCTTCCCTCTTCATGTCTGGGTGGTAATGCTCCCCACTGGTAGTACTGTACCATCCTGTCCACACTTTTGTAAATAACCTATTATTAAACATTCCTCAGTTCCTCAGCCGAGTGTGCCACCTGTCTCCTACAGGGGGACTCTGCCTGCTAACAGTATTGCTTAATGCAGAATTGTGTTTATAATAGTGTGCATCTTAATGTGTATCATTAAGAAATGATTAAATATATTATGATGAACATTCTTAATAGTACTACAGTGCAATCATTAAAAAGGACTCAGCAGATCTGTATTTGCCTACAGGGGAAAATGCCCAATACGCTTGTCAAGTTGAAAAAAAAAAAAAAAAAAAGCAAAGATTCAGAATTGCATGTATAATCCCGACCCATTCTTTTAAAAAAATAATTTATGCATTTATTAAGGCTTAAGGAACTTGGTGTGGCACTGTAGGGCCAACACTGGACTTCGAGCCACCAGGTCGGCAGTTCAAACCCACAAGCTGCTCCTCCGAAACCCTATACACTCAGTGGCACTTAACAACATTAAACTTGCAAGTGACCATTCTACTCAAAACAAACTTTAATCTAAAAGAAGATGTGGGAAGGATGATGTCTGATTTACAGACACAGAACTGAGAAGTAAAGGGCTGAAGCTGGCCTTCAATTTAATTGGACGGTTGCTGGCATTAGGACTCAGTCTCTTGGTATCACTTTGCTGTGCTTCTCTGTGTGGCAGCTTCACTCTCCGGTAGGCTGTCTTCAAGTGGTGGCAGCAGTGTTACCAGTTTGGTTTACAGCATCTGTGGAGCACACTTTGAGAACTTATGACAAAGGATGAGGTTCATGAGTCGCTTGTAGCCTAAACAGTCCTGTCCAGCTGAAGGACTGCTATACTAAGAGCCTTGCAACACTTTCTGAGGGTGTCCGTTTGTTCTATAATTCAGTCAACAGGCATCTACAAAGCGCCGCTTCAGTGGATTTCGCAATGAAAGAATTGGAGCAGTCACCCCGAGCTCCCAAACGAGCAGGAAATCTTCAGCGCAGTGAGAAAAGGCCGCAAGCAGACGGCCAGACAGCGGTCCCTCCCAGACGCGGGCGGTGGAGGCGCGACCCCGCTCCGGCGCGCGCCTGGCACACAGTAGGCGCGCAGCGCCGTCCGGGGCGCGCAGTCAGGGAAGCCAGCGGCGCGCGCTCGAGGCGGGCGGAAGGGGGCGCCGGCGCTCGGTATCCGGGGGCGGAGCCGGCCGGGCGGGCGATCTCCGGCCGCTGGCTCGGGCCGCGATGGGCGAAGGTGGACTGCCCCCGGCCTTCCAGCTGCTGCTGCGCGCTTGCGACCAGGGAGACACGGAAACGGCGCAGCGGCTGCTGGAGGCTGGGGCGGTGGAACCGGTGGAGCGAGGCGCGGAGTCCCAGCCAGGCGCGGAGGCGGCGGGGGCCGAGACAGCCGGGCCCGGGGCGACGGCGGCCGGGGCACTGGTGCCCGTGGACTGCTCGGATGAGGCAGGCAACACGGCGCTGCAGTTTGCTGCAGCCGGGGGCCACGAGCCGCTGGTGCGCTTCCTGCTGCGCCGCGGAGCCTCGGTTAACAGCCGCAACCACTACGGCTGGAGCGCGCTCATGCAGGCGGCCAGGTAGGGGTCAGGGCGCCCGCGGTCCTGGGGGTGGCGGCCAGCCACTCAAGCGGCCTCCAGATTTCCCTGGAGGTAAAGAGTCAGACTCCCTAGCAAGAGTTAGAAGCGTAAACTTTGAGCAAGTTGAGATCTTAAAGTGGAAGCACTTTTTAGATGACATAAAATGAGACGTTTAGGAATACTCGCCTTCCAAAACAAAATTTTGGAGTCTGCGAGTAGAATCTTGGGGACTCTTAGAATCATAGAGTTGTCCGTTTATTCTTTCTTGTAACAAGGATTTCCTAAGAACCTACTTACCCACCCCTAGCTTGGTGTTGGGGATACTGTGTGACTAGGAGAAATCCCCAATGACAGCAGCTCATAGGGCCTTGGGCAATCCAGCCTAAGAACCGGGCTTGATAGAGAGTGACTCAGTGTAGGAAGTGGAGAAGGGTTTCTGGTAGAAATTATTAATATCCACACCGAGACTCAAGGATGCTTCAGAATTAACCAGGATGGAAGAAGGAGGTTAGAAATCCATGCAAAGGATTGGAATCAAGAGCAGATGTGTTGTGTGTGTGTTCTTTAGCTGCCATGGAACCGCCTCTCCCCTATCTTATGACAACCCCAACATTACATACTGGTTTTCTTGAATGTAGTTGTCTGGTGTGGCACTGTGAGCTAATGAATGCACTGGACTGCAAAGTTGTGGTTCAAGCTCACTAGCCGCTCCTTGGAAACCGTGTACAGGGTCATTATGTCTCAGAACCAACTCAACGGCACTTAACAACAACAACAACAAATCTTTAGTGAAGCTGTTCATGAAGCCAGTGGCCTTTCTATACCTGTACACAAAAACCTTCTTTATTTGTTGTTTTAAGTGCTGTTGATTCAGCTCTGACTCTCAGCGATCCTGTTAAAGGGTTTCTGAGGAGCAGCTTGTGAGTTTGAACCCCCCACCGTGTAGTCCAAACCGACCTTGTGGTCCAGTGCATTTTCCTGCAGCACCCCACACCAGGACTCCTATTCCTAATAGCTGATGGTTTGTGTTAGCCATTTCTGAAAAACATTCACAGTAGACCTGGTGGCTCTTGGCAAACAACATCCATTTATTTAGCATATCCCTTTACTGTTCTGGTCTCATCTGGACTGTAAGTCCACTGTCAACTCTATGTCTGCTAGGTGGCTCTGGTTTTGAGGACTGATTGGTTGTTAGCTGGAGCTGCAGGCGCTGCTTTTCTATCATCCTCCCACAGGCTAGCCTGGGCTTGTTCATGGATCAGCAACAGGGTCCCTAGGCTTGGAAGCCCACAATGGGCCTCTGCCCCAGTCTTAGACAAAGCAAGTCACAAAGCCAGCCTAGAGTCAAAAAGTGGGACATGAACTCCACTGTTAGATGGGAGGAATGGAAAACTCTACTTCCACATGCTTGAATACAAGGAGAAGAATTACTGCTATCACTTTGCAACAATGTACTACACTCATGTTTATTGAGCACCTCCTAGTGTGGCGTTGTGGGATAAAGCACTGCATAAGGTCGGCTTGAACTGCAAGGTCGGCAGTTCAAACCCACCAGCCACTCCTCAAAAACAATACACAGACTATGAGTCAGAACTGATGCTACGGTACTTAACAACAATAACACATACAAGCCCAGGAGCTTGGTGGCCCAGTGGTTAAGTGCTTGGCTGCTAATGAAAGGTTGGCAGTTCGAACCCACCTGCTGTTCCACTGGGGAAAGGATTTATTAGTCTGCTTCTGTAAAGATTTACAACTTCTGAAACCCTGTGGGGCAGGTCTGCTCTGTCCTCTAGAGCCACTGTGAGTTGGAATCGATGCGATGACAATGGGTTTGGTTTGTTTGGTTTATGCAAGTCCTGTCTCTGACTATGTGCTGAAGGTACTATTGCCACCATTTTGCAGGAAAGAAATAGAGAGGTCAAGTAACTTGCCCAAGGTCACACAGCTATCAAGTGGAAGAACCAAGATTTGAACTTGGGTAGTTTAACTCATGAGCCTGCACTTCCTCAACCACTTTATTAGGGTAGGACCCCGTGAAGCAGCAGCATTTGAAGACTAGACAGAGGAAGAAGTAGTTGGGGGTTTAGTAGGAAAGTGAGATTAAGGACAACTCTCCCTGAGAGTGGGAGGGGGAACACAAGGATCCATTTAGTAGAGGGTCCTGGTGCCGATGCTGTAGGGTAAACACTAGACTGCTAACCACAAGGTCAGTGGTTCAGACCCACCAGCCACTCCCCAATAGAGTCGCTAGGAGTCGGAACTGACTGAGCAGCACTTAACAACAACAGTGGGGTTGGATTTGTGGCTGGTGAGGGCCCAGGGGGAAGGTAATGGTGGAGGGCTGAGTGGACACCACATGTGACCATCTTCCAGGGAGCTGGGCCCCGAGTGGAGGGATGCTTACAAAAGAGAAAGGGACAGTGAATCCTCTCAGCCTTGTCCCCTGTTCCCTCAGATCTCAGCCACCCCTCAGTTTCTTGCAGAACCTTCTAGAATTCCTTTTTACTGGGATTTCTCCACCTTCAGTATTGTTGACATTTTAGACTAAATAACTTTCTTTGGGGGTTTGGGAGCTGCCCTGTGAATTATAGGATGTTTATCAGCATCCTTGATCTCTGTTCAGTAGGTGCCAGTAAACACCACAGGTGTGACATTCAAATACCAGGAGGCATTTTTAAAGTTTGTAGAAAAATTCTATTAACTTTTTTTTTTTCATGTTTTATTGTGAATTATGTGATAGTTTACATGGGAGAACATTAGTTTTACATTCATCCTATCCTATATCGTTTCATTGCCATGGTTACAATCCCCTCCATGCATCATCAACCAACTAAAGGGTATATACCCTAGAGCCCCTCTCCCTCTCTGTGTCTAAAGTCCCTACGTGTTCCCTCTCTCCACGTCATCATCTCTGCCTCCATCTCAGGCATCACTGCTTCTCTATTAACTTTTAATTTCAGTTTTCTGCAAACTTTTTGAAGCTCTCTCATATATGTATAAGCAAATCAGATTGTTGATTCCATTCCCCTCTCCCTTTTACACAAACTAACATCCAGTTCTGTACCTTGCACTTTTTACTTAATGTTCCCCCACAGTCTTTCCATATCTGTACATAAAACCCTTCATGTAGCCACGTAATATTCCACTGAATGGTCATTTGTTTCCCTAGTGATGGTCATTTGGGTTGTTTCTAGTCTGTTGCTATTATACTTATGCTGCTTGAACAAGATTATCTGTAGGAAAGTCCCCAAGAATTGTCATTTTGATGGAAATTGCCAAATTGTCATCAGGTACATTAGTTTCCTATGACTGCTGTAGAAAGTGCCCTGAGTTAAGTGTTGGGAAGTCACAGTGAACAAATTATCAAAATTGTTGTAAAAGATGGATCTGAGGGGGAACGTGAGGGGTGCGTGTTCCTTGTCTCTGTCATTGGCACTACCACTCAGTTAGCTTTTATAACTCCAGGCCAGTCCTTGTCCCCAGAGATTGCCCATTCCACCTTGGTAAGTGCCCTAGGAGCTACACCTTTCTCTCCATCCAACCCCTGACCTCCTTGAACCCGGGACCCCAGCACGGAATGCCTCTCCCATGATGGCTCCCTTGGTCATTGAATCAGGCTATTGAAGACTCTGTGCCTAGACTGCATTTTATTTTCTTGTGGATGTTTTAGTATCAGAAAATTTTCACTTAATAATTAGTCTGTTCCAACTCACAGCAACACTGTATAGGGTATCTGAGGATTTAAAAAAAAAATCTTAAAGGGTGCAGCTTGTGGGCTTAAACTGTGGACCTTGTGGTTCATAGTCCTGTGCTTATTTAGAATCACCGTGCTCCCCTTTTAAAAATAAAGTTGTTGTTAAGTGCCATCAAGTTGGTTCTGACCCATAGCGACCCTGAAATTGGTTTCCAGTAGAAAGCCAAGTGCCTTCAACAAATGAGCTCTTTCAGTCCCCACAGAACCTTAGGAACTGGATTCTGTTATCATTCCCTATTTATGGATGTGGAAATGGAGGCACAGAAACTTTTAAGTAACTTGCTCAAGGCCACAAAGCTAGTGAGTGGCAGAGTCTGGTTCACACCCAGGTGACATGGCTCCTGCACTTTCAGCCATGACCCTGTATCACTGTTTGGTGTTGGCCACCAGGAAGCTACTCCTTAAATTTGCGAGCATCTTCTGTCAAAGGGACAGGGTTGCATGGTGTGTAGGGTGTATTTGAACTTCACCCTTCATCTTTGACCTTCCTTTTTCTGTCTTCCTTTCCTGCCACCACTGTGGCAGCAGAGCAGGGCCCCAGCCCCTTGTCTAAGTGGTGGGAGTGTCCCAGGTCTCCAGGCACAGGTGTTATTGATGGAATTAATTGGTCATCACAGACGCTGTTCAGAGAGCCGAGGCGTCTCTGTTTTCAGGAACTGCAGAGTAGGAGCGGGTTGTCCACAAAGTGATTTCAGCTTTAGTTGAATCTTTGTGTATTTTCAGCCTAATTGAATGAGATCATGAGATCAGAAAACATTCCAAATTTCAAGATTTCTGCCCTAATTTAGCCCTTTCTCTGGCATTGTAGAAGAACTGGGATTTTGGGTTCTAGGATAGAGGTTAAACTTCTGACTCTTTCACTTCAAAATGCGAGGCTTTAAGTTAATTACTTCCCACTCTAATCTCTAGTTTCCTCATCTGTGAGATGAGGATTATCAGTTCATGTCAGGGTTTATTAAGATCAAATGAGATAAATATGTGTCAGCATTTTATAATCTGCTATTAGGGATTATGCTAGATTTTATCTTATCCTTATTAACTAAACAGTGTTCTCTTTTTAAAATATCTACTCCCATGGAGTCCTGGTGTGGCTCTGTAGGATAAACACTCCACCACCAGGCTGGTTTGAACCACAAGGTCGGCAGTTCAAACTCACCAGCCGCTCCTAGGAAACCCGGTACAGGGTTGCTGAGTCAAAATTGGTTCGACGCCAATTAACAAGTCTCATGGAGGATACCACACTTCTTCAATCACTTCCTCTGCCCATCTCAGGACCTTCCCCTAACTGGTTATGTCAAGTATCGATTCACTCACCCACTCACTCAACAAAATTTTTGGTTAGCTGCCAGCAAGTTGATTTTGACTCGTGGTGACCCATGTGTTCATGTTGTTAAGTGCCATTGAGAACTGCTCACAGGGTTTGTATTTTCCTATAAACATATGGCCAGGTCTTTTCTTCCAAGGCACCACTTATGGGTTCCAATTTCCAATCATTATGGTCCTTAAAGATTTCATTTTTTACCCATGGGATGGCTGGTAGTTTCAAATTGCTGACCTTGAGGTCAGCAGCCCGACTCATAACCACTACGCTACCAGAGCTCCTTCAGAAACCCTATAGAGGGTCGCTATGAGTCAGAACCAACTCCACGGCACTTAACAACAAACAACAGAAATGTAACAAAATGTGCTAAGCTCTCGTGATTGTGATTGTTAGCCACCATGCTAGGTGCTAGGGAAGTAAGAGTGCGGAAACCCAGCCCTGTCCTTGGAGAGCCCACAGTCTAGTGGGTGGGGATACACTGGCAGATGCTCAGAAGAGGAGTGTCTAACCTAGTCTGCTGGGAAGCTGCTCAGAGGAGGTGACATTGGGAGTTGAACCCTGGAGCCAGATAGAGTGTGTGCTAAGGTGAGACGGAAGATCTGAGGAGAGCCAGGGAGGCAGGGGACAGAGCAGTATGTTGAGCTTCCTAGGAAATACCTGTGGGAGTTTGGAAGGAATGAGGTTGTTTGGCTACATAGGCAGCCCTATGGGGAGTGACTTACAACTATGGTTTGGAGCAGCCTGGAGGAGGGGCAGGAGGCTGGGGGCAGGCAGCTTTCTGTGTTGGAAAAGAGGCCCAGCCCCCCCATCTGCAGTTCACCAGGCTCTCCCTCCACGGGTTGAGGTGGCCCTGTGCGTTCAGGTTCATGGCCCCGGAGGTATTCATAAGTTCAGCCAGCACTTCAGACTAGAGTGCAGTCTTGGCTCTGCCTCCAAAGGGTTTTGTGTGTTTTTTTTTTCTTAAATGATTTATTGTGAATTATGTGACAGTTTACATGGGAGAACATTAGTTTTACATTCATTCTATCATCTGTCTATCCTCTCATTGCCATGGTTACAATCCCCTCCATGCAAT
>NW_006408571.1:17796726-17801076 GCF_000296735.1 Chrysochloris asiatica | reverse complement strand
CTTCCATAGGTGTAGGTCAAGTTCATCAAATTGTATGAGAATATATATTTATTTTTTTCCCCTCTTCTTTTTACTTCTGGTTGAGCCTCCAAAGGGTTTTGATGAGGTATAGCTAACACCTCAGAACGCTGCCTTAGGATGCAGAGGTGACTATGAAATTAAAACTTGAGTCCTGGTATGGCGCTGTAGGATAAACACAGAACCATATGGTTGATTGGAACCACAAATTTGGAGGTTCAAACTCACCAGTCGCTGCTTGGAAACCCTATACTGGGTCGTTATGGATTGGAACCAACTTGAAAACACTTAACAACAACAGGCCGCCTCCAGTCCTGACACAGAGCTCTGAGCCCAGGAAGAATGGCCCTCTGAGGTGGGGCAGCCTGAGAGGAGACAACGAAGGAAGGAAGAGGCACCTGCTTTTTTCTTCCTGATGTTAGAGAGTGTTGGGAGAACCCGACTGCCTTCCCCAGCATTCCAGAGAGGCCTTTGCTCAAACTTCCTTGCAGAAATTCTGGCCAGTTCTCAGCTGCCTGCTGGAAGCATTCTTGCCAGTAGGTGGCAGGAGGCATCCACGTAGGGTGCTCTGCCCATCCTTGCAGACCGAAGCCAAACCATGTTTTTTTGGCACCAGGTCCGCTGTCTCATGGAGAAGGATCTCTCTCTCTCTCTCTCTCTCTCTTTCTCTCTCTCTGTGTGTGTGTGTGTGTGTGTGTGTGTGTGTGTGAATGACTCAGACATAGGCCCTGCCCTTGGGTTAATCACAACAGGCAGAGAGACAGACTACTAGATTATAAAGCAGAATAAAATAAATACTGTGAGCTGTGGGAGGCAGGGTAGAGGAAAGAACAGAGGGTAGGACTCAGACAGGTCTGGGTTCTGATTCTCATAGGCCCTTCCCAGCTGGGTGACCTTGGCATGCTGCTTAACAGAAAAAAGACCAGCAAATACATTGCTGTTGTTAAGTGCCAAGGAGTCAGTTCTGACTCATAGCGACCCTATATAGGGTTTCTGAGGAGCAGCTGGTGGGTTTGAACTGTGCTGATCCTACAGTGCCACACCAAGAGTTCATAACCATTGAGGTCGGTATAGTTTTATCCCCATTTTACAGGTGAGCAAGTGAAGGCGTGAGGAAGCTAAAGTTCGTTTTCAAGGTCACTCAGCTAGTGGACAGCAGAGCTGAAGTTGGCTTCAGGCAGGGAAGTTGCTCACCTTTCAGGTAATGTCTAGGAGACATTTTTATCCCCATTTTACAGGTGAGCAAATGAAGGCATGAGGAAGCTCAAGTTTGTTTTCAAGGTTACACAACTAGTGGATGGCAGAGCTGAAGTTGGCTTCAGGCAGGGAGGTTGCTCACCTTTCAGGTAATGTCTAGGAGATGCCCATGACTGCCTGACACCAGAACACAGCTTTTTATTAAGCAGTGATTTGTAATTACTGGAGTCCTAGTGGCACCATGGCTAAAGCACCCAGCTGCAAGCCGGATAGTTGGTAGTTTGAACCCACCAGCTGCTCTGAGGAAGACATACATGTCAGTCTGCTCCTGTAAAGATTGACAACCTATGGGGTGTTTCTCCTCTGTCCTATGGGGTCACTCTGAGTGGATTTCAGGTTTGGTGTTATACTTAATGACAATTGAGACTTGTGTGCCTGGGTTGTTACATTTGTTCTCCATCTCCCTGGTAGGTTCGGGCACGCAAGTGTAGCACACCTCCTCTTGGATCATGGGGCCGATGTTAATGCCCAGAACCGGTTGGGGGCCAGCGTGCTAACAGTGGCCTCTCGGGGTGGCCACCTGGGCGTGATGAAACTGCTTCTGGAAGCTGGTGCTTTTGTGGACCCCTCAAGTGAACAGCTGAGGGCAGGGGGCAGCAGGGATGAGCTGCTGAACACCACAGCCCTGATGGCCGCCATCCAGCACGGGCATGAAGCCGTGGTGCGTCTGTTGATGGAGTGGGGGGCAGACCCCAACCACATTGCTCAGACTGTGGGCTGGAGTCCGCTGATGCTGGCAGCACTCAGTGGGAGGCTGAGTGTGGCCCAGCAGCTGGTGGAGAAGGGAGCCAATCTGGACCACCTCAGCGTGCTGGACAAGACCGCCTTCGAGATTGCGCTTGACCGCAAGCACAGGGACCTTGCGGACTACCTGGACCCACTGACCACCGTCAGGCCCAAGACAGGTCAGACTCTCTCCCATGCTTCCCCTCACTGTGGCTTTGCCCTAAAATTGTGTTTAAATAGTTAAAGCTAAGAACTGCCCACAGGAATCAGAGTCCAGTCCTGCAGGCCAGTGTATGAGAAGCCCTTGGTGGGTGCCTGTTCCCACATGAGTCCCAGGGCCACCCTGCAGGGAGTTTGTTTGTCAGCTCTGGGGAAGAGCATCAGTCCTACATAACAAAACTCCTTGACCCTTATTGGATGCTTCTGATACAGGATTACCTGGGATCCCTCTAGAAGGGTGGTCAGTACACTCTTTGTATTAAAGACCAGATAGTGACTATTTTGGGAGCCCTGCTAGTGTCGTGGGTCATGCACTAGGCTGTAAAATGCACGTCCAGTGGTTTGAATCCACCAGTCGTTCCCCAGGAGAAAGATGAGGCTTTCTGCTCCCATAGAGATTTACAGCCTCGGAAACTTTACACAGCAGGGGTGGGGAATATCTGGCCCGTGGGTAGTATAAGACCTGTGAGGTATTTGGTCTGGCCCCTGCCAAGGCAACCGCACTTCCTGCCATCATATTAGGGATGAGTTAATTAAATGTTTGGCCAAATAGAGCAGGCTAATTTTTTTTTTTTAAGTTTTTATTGTGAATTACGTGATAGTTTACATGAGAGAACATTAATTTTACATTCATCCTAGCGTGTATTGTTTCATTGCCATGATTACAGTCTACTCTATGCATATCCTGTAAGCCTGTCCCTTGGTCTTCAGCACACAGCCCCTCTCTCTCTATGGGTCTAAAGTCCCCAGCCACTCCATCTCTCCACATCATTGTCTCTGCCTCCATCTCTGGCATCACTGCTTCTCTGGGTAGGATCCCGCATGCCACTCTTCTCCCTTGATGGTACCAGGGACCTCCACTCCTAGACTGCAAAGTCAACCACTCCCCTCCTTTTGCTACTAAATGTCTACCTTTACATTTCCAACCCTCACAGTCAGTCCTGATAGTAATTATTTACTCTTGTACCACAAGAGTCTTATCCCCATCTCCTTTCATCAGCCCTGCGCAGACAGATTGGCTACTACTCACTGGAGATTCTACCTTCCTTGGCACCCTCTGGATCTAGGCTCCCTCTTTAAAGCTTGTAAGCCAGTCACTTCTTGCTTTTGTAGCCCTCCTCCCCCCATTTGGGTAGCCAATGTCCAAGTTGCCCATCCCTGTCTACTCTGTGTATGGAAGGGGTGGGAATGATCCTCACAGTAACAGTTTGTTCCCTTTTTTGAGCTACTGCATCCACAAGTGTAGGTCAAGTTCATCAAATTGTATCAGAATACTTTTTTCCCTCTCTTCTTTCTTCTTCTCATTGAGCTCTGATCATCCAGTCATTGAAGCCAGGTCAAGTGGGTATTATCTGCAAGTGTGGGTATTCTTGTGCATATGCCCTCTTTTCTTATCAGCTGGATACTTCACTCTCCACTCTAGTCCTCTGTAGCTATGTCACTGACTCTGGGCCCAAGAGGCCCCAGGTCTTGCCACACTGCTGGTCAACCAGGTCTCCACCCGAGTTCACAGGAGTCTATTGAACATTGTAGGACTTAGCTTGCAGCTTCATTGCTGTTGTTCTTGTAGTAGTCAGTCGGACCGCTGTTATTGTTTTGTATTTTTCCTGTTGGTCTTTCTTTCAAGAAGTATCTTCTGTTCTAGCTGCTCCAGGCTGGTCTGCCTGTCCTTTCAAGTGGAAATTTCCCACTCAGAAGATTCTGGATGTGCTTCAGGATTTCACCTATGGTCTTAAGTAATGCAGAGGCTCCGCAGGAAGCCTCCTTCACTGGGCATATTGTAGCCCCATTTAAGGTATTCCAATCAGTTATAGACAGAAGATGGACTTACAAGCTTTCTATGGTGGTATTTTTGGCTATTCCTTTCTCTCCCCCTGAAATGTGTATTTTATAATGGTATGCCAGGGAAACCAAGATTCTAGAGACAGCCAAGCATCTTAACATTATTTCCCCCTTTTCCCCATTCCAACCATGTCTCAATTCCTGTATCCTAGAGCCCTGTTGTTCCAAGGCTGTGCATACATCATTAATTACCTCTGTTCCACTTAGCCCATGCAAACCTGCCTAATTGTTTTCCCATCTGCTTTTTTCTTCCATTCCCCTCCCTGTTCTTGTGTATTGCCCCCCCCC
>NW_006408571.1:17759370-17796147 GCF_000296735.1 Chrysochloris asiatica | reverse complement strand
CACCAGCATTTACTATCCTCTACTTTTTTGGTCTTTGTTGTTATCCTCTCACTTCTTATCAGCTGGACACTTCACTCTCTGCTTTAGTCCTCTGTGGCCTGTCACTGTCTCTGGGCCCAGGGTTCCCCAGGTCTTGACACATTGATGGCCAACCATGTCTCCACCCAGGTTGACAGGAGTCTATTGAACATGGTCAGACTGAGCTTACAGTTTCATTGTTGTTTTTCCCTCACTTCCTCTTATCATTGATCAACGTGGTCACCAGTCAGACCGCACACCTACTTATGTATTCCTCTTGTGTCTTAGTCTTGGAAGGAGGTTTGCCCTGAGGGGACCTGACCACTTGCCTTGATATCTCCTGGGTGAGCAGCTTTGTTCTTGTAGTATTCAGTCAGACAGAACAGGCTAATTTTTAAGTTGACAAATGATGTTATAAGTATACAAATGGCCCTTGGCACATAAAAAGTTCCCCACCCCTGCTATAAGGAGCTCTGGTAGCGTAGTGATTATGAATCGGGTTGCCAAACTCAAGGTCAGCAGTTTGAAACTACCAGCGGTTCCACGGGAGAAAGATGAGGCGGTCTGCTCCCGTAAAGATTTACAGCCTCGGAAACCCTGTGTAGGGTCTCTATGAGTCGGAACTGACTCCACGGCACATAATAACAACCCCTGCTATACAGATTCATTATGAATAGGAACCAACTCAACAGCACCTAACAACAGGCTCTGTTTTAGGTCTTATGGTGGGCCTACTGTCCAAGTCTGTTAGAGTGGAAGCAGCTGTAGGCAGTATGTAAAGGAATGAGCGAGGCTATGTCCCAGTAGCAGTTGCACAGACAGGCAGCGGGGCAGATTTGCCCACGATCATAGTTGGCCAACCCCTGCTGTAGACCAATGTGTCTCAACTCATGTGCCAGTGGTCAGTCCCAAGTACATACCAAATTCAGCCCCTTTTTGAGTTTTTAGAACACTTATTCGTGTGTCCTGTTTCTCTACACTTCTTGCCATCTGTCTTGTCACTTGATGGATTGTCTAAACTGCCCATAGCAAATCTGCCACAGCACAAGCTGCTTTTCCAAACCCCTCGTTCTTCATGTGCAAAAGGACCATGGGACGCAGTGTGGTGCACACAGTTTCTGCCCTTACAACGGAGCTGACCAGCAACAGAACCGAGACAGCCTAGTGCAGGCATTGTAGGGTCAGACCAGACTCTGCCGGCAGGTAATTTGTACCCTGTGGTTGCTCAGCAACAGAGCTAAGCCAGGTGACATTCTTTTCCATCAGAGGGTCTTAGCATGAGAAGGCCCAGCCTACAGTGAATTTGACTCTTGAAGGAACTCTTAAAGGAACATGACATTTTAAAAACAAGGATGCAGAATTGTTTCTTAATACATAGTATTTCACCAGCCAGTCAGGTGCTTGGTTCCAGGACCATATATGTGCTTCCCTGGAGTTAAGAAGTGACCTTTTTGGGGGGATGGCTGCTCTCACTAATACAGGTAAGGATAACTGCCTTTTTAATTCCGTACTCATCACAGTTCTATGCTTGTCAGAGCAGGGTTTTCAATGGCTGATTGTCTTCAGAAGTAGGTGGCCAGGCCTTTCTTCTGAGATGCTTCTAGGTGGACTAGACCCTCCAGACTTGAAGTTAGCAGCTGCACATATTGTTTGTACGACCCAGTGACTCTGTGCGCTTTGAAAAGGCCCTTGTGAATTTGGAAGCATTTCCTCATGTACATTATCATCTAAGGATCCCTGGCAGCTTGTGGATTACAAGCGGGGCTACTAACCGCAAGCTTAGCAGTTTGAATCTGTCAGTTGATCCATGGGAGGAAGATGAGGCTTTCTGCACCCATAAAAGTGTATAGCCTCGGTAACCCTATGCAGGGTTGCTATGAGTCGGAACCAACTCGGCACACAACCACCAACATCATCTTATCATCTGATCCCTACAATATCTGCAGGAAGTAGGTGGTGCTCCTGTGTTAAGTTTGAGGAAGCCGATTTTTATGACCCATGAAACCTAAAATAAAATAATCATTGTTGTTAGGTGCCATTGAGTCAGTTCCTACTCATAGTGACCCTGGATCAGGTTTCTGAGGCTGCAGATCTCTACAGGAGCAGAGATCCTCATCTTTTTCCTGTGGAGCAGCTGGTGGATTCAAACCACTGACTCTGTGGTTAGCAGCCCAATGTGTAACCCACTACACTACCTGGAGTGTGGACTCTAGAAATGTGGGCCCCGAATCAGGTACACCCACTAAGTCTCAGTGCCTTAGTCTCTACTGCTGCTGCTTCTCAGCTGCCTGAGGGGTTGGTGGGGACCAGAGGTTCAGCCCAGAGTCACCACTGTCCCCTCACCGCTATCCTGTCCAGCATGTTTGCTGTCTGACAGGACAGAGGGCCCACTGCCCCAGAGGAGGGGTCACATGAGTGGGTGAGGGGAGGGGCCAGCAAGGCCCAGAGGTAGGGGCAGGCATGGGGTCTGGGCTCAGCTGAGGAGTTGGACCACAGGGGCCAGCATGAGGGCATCCAGGTGGGTGACCACCTTCTGGGGCAGAGCTGACTTTCAGAATCAGACTGATTGCTACTGCTTTGGAAACCCACTGCTTTCTGGTCAATACCGACTTGTAGCAACTCTCTATGACAGAGTACAACTTCAAAGCGTTTCCAACACTATAAATCTTTATGGGAACAGACAGCTTCATCTTTCTCCCATGGAGAAAAGATGGTGGATTTGAACTGCTGACAGTTAGCAGTGCAGTGCTTAACACACGACACCACCAGGGTTCCTTCTCCTTTGGAAAAAAGGGTAAAAATGAACACTAACCTTGCTCTAGGTTCAGCTGCTTGAGTCTCTGAAGCCCTCTGCTTTGGGGAATCATCTCCTGGTTTGCATTTAATTTTTAGAAGAAAAGAACTGTTTTTCTTTTTAAAATGTCATGAGACTCCAGGATCTTCCAAGACCATAAAAAAGAAATCCCAAAGTCTAGAATGCCTGAACCTTAAGGGGTTGCCGAGTTAGTGTGGGCCCAGAGCAGTGGTCTGCTCTCATTCCCGACCTCCCAAGAGCTCTCCTGGGCTCTAGCCCCTCCAGAGGAGCTGCTGGCTTCGCCCTTGCCCCGGTCTCTTTGTTATATTGCTTCTAAGAAGTAGATCATTTTTAAAGCTAGGCTTTGTTTTAAACCCTTGTGAATTTTTTGTTACATTGAACCTTTCCACAGCTAACTTCTCAAATCTTTGTTTACCTAGATGAGGAGAAGAAGCGGCCTGGTATTTTCCATGCATTGAAAATGGGTGAGTGCTTTAGAAAATCTTTGTGGGTATTTAAGAATAAGGTGCCACATTCTTCCTGCCTAATATTTGCAGCCCTTTCAAGGCTACCAGAAGGATTTGAGAAAGAAGCTGGCATTTTATTGTTCCCTAAATCTACAGTTTCCCCCAGAGGCTCAGATGTTGGCAGCTGGTGCTTCTGGGGCTCAGCATGTAGATCCCAGACCTTCCTTCATGACCCTTTCCAGCAAAACTCATGGGCTTTACCCTGATGTTTCCCTATACCCAAAATGCCTCACTCCCTACCCACCCACCGCTTTAATCTCTGAGTAATAAGGGACTATTTAGCCTGAAATTTCCTTCCCACAAGAAGAGCCCCACCTCCAGGAAGCCTTCCAGGATTCCCACCCAAACTCATGGCCCTTCATCTGTCATCTTCCCCTGTCCTCGTTGGACACCGACAGCACTTCCGCCTTTTGGTAAAGCTATTTGGGTACTGGAGTCCCTAAGTGGTGCAAACAGTTAAGCGCTTGACTGCTAGCTAAGAGGTTGGCAGTTCAAACCTACCCAGAAATACTGTGGAAGATAAGCCTGGTGATCGGCTTACAAAAAGTCACAGCCTTGAAACCCCTGTGGAGCAGTTCTCTGTACACATGGGGTGGGTGGCCATGAGTCTCTGTCCCTCATAGACTGGGGGATTCAAGAGTATGAATTATTTCTGAGCCATCTCTCCAGCCCCCATGATGCCCAGCAGGCCGGCACAGAGGTAGACCCAGGAAACATTTGCTACACGAACCAAAGGACTAAAGTCTGTAGTACAGGCCTGTGAGTCACCAGGGCTCCTGCTTGTGTTTGCAGGAAACTTCCAGCTGGTCAAGGAGATTGCCGATGAAGACCCCAACCATGTGAACATGGTTAATGGTGACGGGGCGACCCCTCTGATGCTAGCCGCTGTCATGGGTCAGCTGCCTCTGGTGCAGCTGCTGGTGGAGAGGCATGCCGATGTGGACAAGCAGGATAGCGTGCACGGCTGGACCGCCCTCATGCAAGCTACCTATCACGGGTGAGTGCTTCCGCGGGAGGCAGCAGGGGTGCTGTGGTCTGAGACTGGCCCATCCCAGGGGCTCTGTGGGGTTCCTGGTCCTGAGATGTTACAGATTAACCAGGCTGTGAAGTTGTGGAGGCATGCATACAAGATTGAAGCTGTGCAGGCTCATTGTGCCCTGCCTCCCTGCTCTTCAGTGTGTTTCTTGTTGCCTTGCCACAGGTTTGACCTTTGGCCACTAAAAGCCCTAGGGGCATCTTAATGCACGCAGGTGAGTGTCTATAGGTTTACGTCAGTTGAATAGCGATCGGCTCATTTGGAGTTTTCACACTAAGATAAAATGGCCTCCTTAAGCTGCCCCTATGCAAAATGCCCAACAGAATGCAGAAATCATCGGATAATCTCTTTGATGTCCCATGCGAGTTAAGTTTTGCTAAAGGTAATACAGAAATGGCTACAATCATACATTGACAGAGAACTTCCAGAGGTTCAAGCCGGATTCAGAAGAGGCCGTGGAATGAGGGATAGCATTGCTGATGTCCGATGAATCTTGGCTGAAAGCAGAGAATATCAGAAAGATGTTTACCTGTGCTTTATTGACTATGCAAAGGCTTTTGATTGTGTGGATCATGACAAGCTATGGACAAGTATGAGTATGAGTATTCCAGAACACTTTATTGTGCTCATGAGGAATCTGTACCTGGACCAAGAGGCAGTTGTTCGAACAGAGCATGGAAACACTGAATGTTTTAAAATTAAGAAAGGTGTGCGACAAGGTTGTATTCTTTCACCATATTTATTCAACCTGTATGCTGAGCAAATAATCTGAGAAGCTGGGTTCTATGAAGAAAAATGTGACATCTGGATTGGAGGAAGACTCATTAACAACCTGTGATATGCAGATGATACAACCTTGCTTGCTGAAAGTGAAGAGGACTTAAAACATTTACTGATGAAGATCAAAGAGCACAATCTTCGGTATGGATTACATCCCAATGTCAAGAAAACAAAAATCCTCACTTCCCAATAAACCACATTCTTATCAATGGAGAAAAGATTCAAGTTGTCAAGGACTTAATTCTTCTTGGATCAGCTATCAACACTCAGGGAAGCAGCAGTCAAGAGATCAAAGAGCGTATTGCATTAGGCAAATCTGCTGCACAGGAACTTTTTGAAGTGTTGAAGAGCAAAGATGTCAGCTTGAGGACTAAGGTGTGCCTGAACCAAGCCATGGTGTTTTCAATAACCTCATATGCATGTGCAAGCTGGACAGTGAATAAGGAAGACTGTAGAAGAATTGATGTCTTTGAGTTATGGTGTTGGAGGAGAATATTGAAAGTGCCATGGGCTGTCAAAAGAACCAATAGATCCGTTTTGGAAGAAGTGCAGCCAGAGTGCTCCTTAGAGGCCAAGATGGCCAAACTTTGTCTATTATACTTCGGACATATTGTCAGGAGGGACCAGTCGCTGAAGAAGGATATCATGTTTGGTAAGGTGGAGGGTCAGTGAAACAGAGGAAGACTCAAGCATGGCAACAGTAGTGAGGTTGGCCCAGGATCGGGCAGTGTTTTGTTCTGCTGTGCATAAGGTTGCTATGGGTCTGTACCAACTTGATGGTACCTGACAACAACAACAAAAATGCGAAAGGAACAGATACCATCGGCCAGTCATGCCGTTTGCTTCTGGGAGACTTGATGATGAGGCTCATAGTGACCCTGTCCATGTGAATAGGCTCTTGTATCTATCATTCAGCTGTGACAAGAAATTTGGAAGAGAGCTACTACGTCAACCAATTGGAAGAGATCCATATTTATGCCCATTCCAAACAGAGGTGACCCAATTGAAGGCGGAAATCGTTGAACAGTATTGTTAATAGCACATGCAAGTCAAATTGTCCTGAAGATAATTCAAATGCAGCAGCAACAGTACATTGGCAGGTAACTACCAGAAGTTCAAGGTGGATTCAGACAAGGGAACTAGGGATACCATTGCTGATGGATCGCCACTGAAAACTGACTACCAGAAAGATGTTTTCTTATGATTTATTGACTATACAAAGGCATTTGACTGTGTGACTCTTAACAAACTATGGATAACATTATGAAGAATGGGTATTCCAGAACATTTAATTGTGCTCATGAGGAACATGTACATAGATCATAACGTAGTCATTCACATAGAACAAGGAGATACTAAATGGTTTAAAATATATCATGGTTGTATTCTTTCACCATACTTTTATTCAGTCTGTATGCTGAACAAATAATCCTATAAACTGGATTATATGAGGAAGAACATGCCATCAGGATTGAAGGAAGGCTCATTAACAACCTGCAATGTACAAATGATACCATTTTGGATGCTGAGAGGACTTAAAATACTTACTAATGAAGATCAAAGGCTATAGCCTTCAGTATGGATTGCACCTCAATATTAAGAAAACAAAAATCCTCACAATTGGACCAATAAATAACAACATGATAAATAGAGAAAAGATTGAAGTTGTCAAAGACTTCATTTTGCTTGGATCCACAATCAGCACTCATGGAAGCAGCAATCAAGAAATTACACGATGCATTAGGCAAATCTGCCACACAAGACTTCTTTAAAGTGTTCAAGAATAAAGATGACAGTTTGATAACTAAGGTGTGTCTGACCCAAGCCATGGTATTTTCAGTAGCTTCAGATGTAGATGAAAGTTAGAAAATGAATAAAGAAGACTGTAGATTTGATGCATTTGAGTTATGGTGTTGGAGATGAAAATGCCATGGACTGTAAGAACAAGAGAATCTATGTTGAAAGAAGTACAACCAGAAGGCTCCTTAGAAGCCAGTAGGGCAAGACTTCATCTGTCATACTTCAGACATGTTATTAGAAGCAGCCAGTCCTTAGAGAAGAACATCATACTTGGTAAAGTGGAGGGTCAGTGAAAAAGAGGACGACCTCCAATGACATGGATTGGCACAGTGGCAGCTACAGTGGGTTCAAATGTAACAATAATTGTGTGGATGGCTCAGGACCAGGCAGTGTTTCATTCTGTTGTGCATAAGGTTGTTATGAGTTCAAACTGACTCATTGGCACCAAATAACAACAACAACTGGCATCTGCCTGGTGCTTTGAGATCCTTTCTCGCCTGATCATCCCAGCACTCCTGGAGGCATGTTTGGGGTGGGGCTTAAGGAGTGTAGAAATCTACACCCAGTCTCTCAGCTGCTAAGCAATTTGGCTTCAAATTCAGAAATGTCTTTCTTTGCTGTTCTTAGTCTCCATGCTGCTGTAACAGAAATACCCAAGTGGGTGGCTTTAATGAACAGAAATGTTTTGTCTCACTGTTATGCAGGCTAACAGTCCAAATTAGAATTGCAGGCGCACTGGTTCCCTCTGTGAATCTCCCTCCTAGTGATTGGCTTCTGCCAGCGAGTCTAGATGTTCCTAATCCTTACGTGGCGTCTGCCTTCTCCCTGTGTGTCTTTGTTTCTCTTCTGGTCTTTTTATAACTCAGAAGTGATTAGGTGGAGGGTCTGCCCTGCACAGGTATGACCTCAGTAACATAGCAAAAGAAAAGCCCGATTTCCAAAAGGGACCACATCCATAGGTACAAAGGCTGGGAATTCAGCACGCTCTCTTGGGAAAACAGTTCTGTTTCTAGTTGGCTGTGTCACGTCCCTGCATCTCCTGGAAGCAGTTGTTTTTCTCATTTGGTGAATTTCAGACTTCTAGCATCATGGGCTTTCAAGGCCTTCACAGTGGGGTCCTCAGTGGGGGGTGGGGGAGCTACGTGTGGTTGTCAAGGCCCTGTGTGTTTTGGGCAGAGCCTTTGGTTTTCATTATACTCATGGAAGGAATATTTAAGCTTTGGTGTAAGTCTGACCTGCTGGAGTGGTAGGAAATGATGGAGCATTTGGAGGGTTAGCAATTTTCCATGCCCTTCTCAAATGCTCGGAGGCTAAGAGCCGTAGTTAACACTGCCAGTCTTGTTGCCCTGGAGCAAGGCCACACTTTTGCTCAAGGTAGGTGTAAAGCTGGGTTTTCCTTTCTTCCATAGGAATAAAGAAATCGTCAAATATCTGCTAAACCAAGGAGCTGATGTCGCCCTTCGAGCAAAGAACGGATACACGGCCTTTGACCTCGTGATGCTGCTGAATGATCCCGGTGGGTTATTTAGAGAACAGTGTTGTGCTTCTACCCAGCCTTTCTCAGCCTGCTACTCAAGAGCCCTCTCACCTCTGCTAGCCATGCTTGAAGCACTTGCTGGTTCAGGGGAGAAAGCATTTCAAGTCCTAAGTGCTCACCACCTGATTCCCCTCCTCTGGGCACTCCTGGGCTTAGACTGCTATCACTGAGGCTTGTTTCGACACCAACCTTCCAGGTATCTCCAAGGAGGCTGACCAGGTGTGTGTCTGGCCTTGCTGTGTGCGCGAATCCACTGGAGCGATAGCTCTGCACTGTAGCCTGGAGTTGAGTGACTTGGGAGACACTCAGCAGAGCTGTTCACCAGCAGATGCAGAGTTGGAGCAATGATGCCCTTGGCCTAGCTCTGCAGGTGGAGGCTAAAGGGACAAGGTCATCATCAGCCCTGCCATACTTACCCCCTGATGCTCTGCTTTGACCCTTCTCTACTGGAACAGGGTCTCTCTGCTCTGTTGTCTCTGCTACACCCCTGGAGATGGAGCCCAAAGGAAGGAGATGCTGGGAGGCCCTCTGGCCCACAGCTTTGAAGCCTGTGCCGGGATCCTAACCTGCTAGCTATCAGGGGTGGACTTTAACCTCCACAGTCCCAAGGGAGGTTACTCCTGCTGCTCCATTGCAACTCATAGCTAAGGGGGTGACAGGCACCCTTACCTGCTGCAGGCCCTTTACACGTCTCAGGTACACACTTGCTTCCCTTTGGTCCTCTCGAGATTTCTGAGGTGAAGAGGAGCAGTCGAGTCCAGAGGAAGTGCCTTGACCAAGGATATTAGCTAGGGAGTTGGGGTCCTCTACCCCAAGTCCAGTGACCTTGCTTAGCCTAATTGAACTCCCTTCTCATGTGCCAAGAATTGACATTGTTCAGACCCATAACCTCTCAGTGACCCTGGGTGGGATGATGCACACACGTGTTTTTTTTGGTGAACTCCTCTCTTTCAGTGTGGTTCTTCTCTCTGCCTCTTCTCCCGAGCTCTACCTCCAGCTTCCTACTCCCTTTCCCAATAAAACACTCTACCCCTAGTGGATATTTGTTTCCCTAGTGAATTTTTAAATGAATTTTGTGTGGCGCTGTAGGATAAGGGCAGCGGTTCAAACCGCCAACTGCAGCTGCTTCTCGGAAACCCTAAACAGGGTCACTGTGAGTCAGAACTGATTTGACAGCACTTTAAACAACAGCAAATTATTTAAAGAAACCAAATGGACTGCCATCAAGTCCCTTTTGTGGGGTTCCTGAGGCTGTAGGTGTTTATGGGAGCAGCAAGCCTCATCTGTTTCTCCCATGGAGCTGCTGGTGGGTTTGAACTGCTGACTTTACAGTTTAGCAGTCCAGTGGCTATTCTACATGCTTATTATTGAACAGTTGGAAGGGAAACAAAACAATTGTTTCAAGAAAAACACTCTCAAGTAGACATTTTGGAGTTATGTCTGGCTCAGTCTTTTTTTGAGGTTTGTTTTTTAATGTAGTAAAATTGATAACTCAGACTATCTAACCTTTCTTAAGCACTTACCGCAGCCCACACACTCCTAAGTAGGAATTCCTTGGGACCCTCAGATACCTCTATGTGCTGGGGACCCTGCTGGCCCTGTTCTGCAGAGGCACAGAGAGACTGTGTCGTTTACCTCTGTTAAACACACTGCCCTATCTTGCTGCTGGAGAGAGCTTCTGGTCTTCATTCTGGATAGACAGGCTGGTTCCTGCACAGCCACTTTGTGAAGATCAGATGCAGAGCTGGTTTCCATCGTTTTATTTTGGAAGGAGCACAGGCCCTGGAGCTCCAGGACTGAATTCTAAGGTGGACAGGCATTGTCCTGGGACGCATGTCCATGGCCCAACAGTCATATTTGCAGGTAAAACACTGCCTTTTGTGTCCATAGACACCGAACTTGTTCGACTGCTGGCATCTGTCTGCATGCAGGTGAATAAAGACAAAGGCCGGCCCAGCCACCCCTCGCCCCCACTCCACTCAAAGGCCAGGCAGCCCTGGAGCCTCCCAGTCTTGTCGGATGACAAGGGTGGATTGAAGGTTTGCCTTTTCTTGTCTTTAAGGGATGGGGGTGGGGGTGCTCTGAGAGCCAGGGCTGGGCAGATGGGGGCGGCTGGAGTGTATCTGCCCCTTCCTGTTAAACTCCCTTCTAGCTCTCCTTTTGTAGAGCTCCTCCCAGGGGCCTGTTGCTGCTAGCCTTGGCTCTGTATATAGGAAGATCTGCTGATTACACTGCTCCAGGATCCCCTCCAGTCCTCGCCCCCATCAGCTGCTGCCTAGAAAACCCCAAACAGTGCTAGTTGGTTATTTCCAACTGCCAGCTAAGTGTTTGCTGTGCTTTTCTGGTCTGGAATCAGTTACCCTTTTTCCTGAAAACAAAACACAGACCTTTTCTCCTGAGCACCCCCACCCCACCCCATTACATATAGCTTACCCACAGTCTTCCCTTGCCTGCACAAGTGGAATTCCTGATGTGCCCATTTTCCACTCCAGGATTCCTCCTTCTAGTGTTATGGGTGTACCCCTTCATCCCATCCTCACTGCTGCCCCTGTGACCTCCCTGACCTTTGAGATGTCATGGGGTCACGGGGGCCCGACCGCCCTCACATTATCTCTGGGATGCTGGAAGGTGGTGACACGGTGATAGACATTAAGGCATGTGGGGGATATCCAACAGATAGATGAAGGTCAGCAAATAGGTTCTACTGCCACTTCCAGTCCACTGGAAATGGCCATCTGGCCAAGAAACATTTAGAGGCTAACTGTGGCTTATTGGGAGAGGGTTCTGTGATTGATGAGTAATGCCTGCCGTGGGCACAGGCAGGGAGGGGAAGCGTGTGTGCAGTGCATCCCCCTCAGCTGTTATTGTAACAGGAGCTCTGCTCACCTTCCCTTGGCAGTCCTGGTGGAATCGCATGTCTAATCGATTCCGGAAGCTGAAGTTAATGCAGACGCTGCCCCGTGGACTATCCAGCAACCAGCCTTTGCCTTTTTTGGATGAGCCTGAGCCAGCACTGGACTCCACCATGAGAGCAGCCCCCCAGGACAAGGCCAACCACTCTGGGCTCCCTGATGTGGCTCCCATCACCAAAGACAATGGTAAGGAAGGCAGCATATGGGGGAATTTCCAAAATGGTCTGAACTCCCCATTCTTTGGACTTTGTCTTCCTTCCTGAACACTTGGCATAGGGGCAGTGTGGCTGGCCAGACAAAGAAGAGTCTTAAGCAGGGATAGATGGGCGTGCACTGTCCGGCTTCCTGTGACATGCCCTGCCGAGGGTACTAGGCCAATGCCTCTCTCTGGCCTTTCTTAGGAGGGAAAAATCATCTATCAAATGAAATTGGTCTTTTGTCGTTAAACGGGTCTTAAAATAGCATACGTTATCTTAGGTGGAGAAGTGAGCTCCCCATTGCTGGAGGTAGTCAACAGACTGGATGACTTTTGCTAGAGCTCTGAAGGATTTCCCACGTAACCAGGAAGTTGGTTCAGTTAAATCCCTCCCACAGCTGGTCAGCAACTCTTCGCCCACACGGCGCCTTTGCCACCACACTTGGAGACAGAGTATTGAACTAGGTGCCCCACTGTCTGACTCAGCTCAGCAGTGGTTCATGGAAAAGCTGAAAACGTGCTCAGAGATATTTTTTAAATGCCTTCCTTCTAGTAAAATATTGAATACCAATTATTAATGAATATTTAATCAAACTCAAGGGAGTGTGTTTTCCAGAATGAAGGCCAGCCTGGCCACTTATTCTCAGACCATGGACAGGTGGGGAGGTCATTTCAGGAAAGTTCCATTTGTCTCTCAGGTCCTGGGAGCACAAGAGGAGACAAGGAAGACACATTATTGACGACCATGGTGAGTTCAGGGTCCCTAGTGTTCTCTAGCCAATCATTAGATGATTGATTTACAAGGAGGCATATGGGCCTTTTGGCTGTCTGTGGTGGTCACAACTGGGGGTGATGATCCAAACGTGTAATAGTGGGTAGAGCTTGAACAGCAACAAATCGGAACAGACACTGACCCTAAGCAACAAGTAAAGCTCTACTGATGCTTAGAGGCTAATGTACGTCCTGCTCATGTTCTCAGGGCTGGTATCACAGGACCGAGATTGAAGGGAAAGGAATTACTGGGTGACACTCACCTCTTTTGGTCATGGAGAGTCAGGGAGAAGCATCCAAGAGAGGCTGTGTGTCTAGGCTGAGAGACGCCTCAAATTCCTAACCTGTATGCTTGAGATGTATTTCGATTAGCTTCAGTTATAAATAATAGAAGCACCCAAAGAGCAGTGGCATAAATAAGAAAGAAACTTTTCTTCCAAGTGAATGAAGGTCAGGACTGGTACGTGCTCTGTAGAGTGTGGGACCATGGTTCCTTCTATCTTGTGGGCCCACCACGATTGGCTTCCATTACCAGGGTTGCCTCATGACCCAAGATGACTGCTGGAGCTCTGGCCATCACTGCCTCATTTCAGTCAGCAGGAAAGAGAAGGGGAAAAGAGGCAACCAGAGACACATGCCACCTCTCTTTCAATGATGTTCCCTGGAGACTGCCACATGCTTTCATCTCATGGGCCAGGACTTAGTCACATGGCCACATCATTTGTGTGGGAGGCTGGGAAATGAAGTCTTTCTTCTAGATGGCCTTGTACCCACCTAAAACTCAGTCATTACTAAAGAAGGTGTTGGGAAGGGATACTGGGGGCAGTTAGTCTCAAAGTTGATGGTGTTATCATGTGGTTATCAAATGGGATCAGCCTTAGGAAATTGTTAGCATAGCACCTGGTCCAAGATAAGCTCTCGTCATTTTTGGGGGGCCTTGGATGTGTTATTTCACCTCTCTGGGCCTCACTTTCCTCTTGTTTGAAATGAAAGCCTCCTAAATGGATTCAAGTGGCTTTATTGTTGAGGCGCTGCCTTGTAGGCTGGCCAGAAGAGGGCAGTATTGGAGAGGAGAAGGGAGCAGGGATCCCAAGAATCAGGGCTGTATGGCTGGGAATTGCACTGCCACGCCCCACCACCAATAAGGTTAAACCCGGGTCTCTGCACACTGACTAGGATCAGCACTGGACTTCGAACCATAAGGTCGGCAGTTCAAACCCACCAGATGCTCCTTGGAAACCTGTACAGGGTCTCTATGAATTGGAACCGACTGGACAGCACTTAACAACAACACAGTGACTGGAGTCCTGGGTGGCACTGTAGGATCAGCACTGGACTGTGAACCACAAGGTTGGCAGTTCAAACCACCAGACACTCCTCGGAAACCCTATACAGGGTGGCTATGAGTCGAAGCTGACTTGACGGCACTTAACAGCTCATTGACCGTGGAAGCTTTTACTGCCAGACACCTGATAATGCTTTAAATGAGTAGTTACTTTCAGTATAAAGTCAGAAACGCTGTTGTAGAAATTTGGGGAAATCCAGGAAAGTATAAAGGAGACCCATGAACTCACCCATGGTGAGTTCACTTAACTCCATGCCCAGATAGAATCCTAATTGCCATTTTACTGTGTGTATCTTTTAAATAAGCTTTCGCAGGATTTTTAACATCTACAGATAAGATGCTGTGTTTAAAAGGATAATAGAAAGTATCTAACTGCGTTTATTAACTGTTGGCCACTGTTCAAAGCACCTTGTTGTTGTTAAGTGCTGTCAAGTCAATTCTGACCCATAGTGACCCTGTATAGGGTTTCTGAGGAGCGGCTGGTGAGCTAGAACTGCTGACCTTGTTCAGAACAACGTTGTATCCCAGTTGCACAAACCCGCAGCACCACACCAGAACTTGAAACCCTTTACATACATTAACTCTTTTCCATCTCCACAATAACTAGTCTTGGGAAGATTGTGTTGAACCTGATTTTTTAAGAGTTTGACATGACCACATTTTCTGTATCGTTAAACATTCTTTGTCCCTTGGTGACACAACCTGAAAGTTTGGTGGTTTGAACCCACCTAGAAGTGCTTCAGAAGAGCCTCTGGAAGTCTGCTCAGAATCCCTGTGGAGCAGTCCTGCTCTGCACACGGGCACCTTGACAGCAGCTAACAACAACAGAAGCACTTTCGCTGCGTCATAGTTCCTGACTGCACAGCACCGCAGCTCAGCTGGGCTTTGGGGGTTTCTAGGGTTTTCTTCTTTTATTAGGGCTCTGATGGATGTCCTTACACCTCAGCTTTCTCTACTTACCTTATTATTTCCTCAGAATAACTATCTGACATAGAACTCTTAGGTCACAGGTTGTTGTTGTTAAGTGCCATCGAGTCGGTTCCGACCCATAGTGACCCTGTATAGGGTTTCTGAGGAGCACCTGGTGAGCTTGAACCGCCGACCTTGCTGTTTAAATGGCTTTGCAGTCTGGCACGTTAACCCAAAGAGCCACGCCAGGACTCCTTAGAATAGTTGTTGTTAAGTGCCATCAAGTCAGTTCCAGCCCTTAACGACCATGTCTACGGTTTCTGAGGCTTAGTCTACAGTTTCTGCTGGAGCAGAAAGCCTTGTCCCACAGAGCAGCTGGCGGGCTTGAACCACAGACCCTGTGGTTCAGAATCCAGTGCTTGCCGGAATGGAGCCCGCGTATGAATACCATAAAGTTTACAGTGGTCTAGACTTTCACCCCTGGGTTCTTAGCCGTCTCCCAGTGGGCCCCCCCATTCCCCTATGTTTGGGATACAGTTGTTGAAGACCGGAGAGGAACCGCTCATGTTCATGGACTTGTACAAAAACAGGACAGGCTATGGTGGGAGCCCATACACCTGCCCCTCCTGCCCTGACACTCTCTTGTCCAGCTTGCCTGTGGCAGATGGTGGATGGCCGGGCACCCGGCTGAGTGGGCCTTTGCAGCCATAGGCATGGAGACACCCGGCTGCCCAGCTCCCGAGGCAGATTTAGCTGTGGGATGCCCTTCCCTGCAAAGCTCCATCTGGCATGGAGTTCATGGTCGGTCTTAATTAAAGCTAGTATGAACTGTGAATGTTCTTCCTTGAAGATCAGCAGTCATCATGGTGTGGCTTTTATGCTGACCCCAAATCATGTTTCAGACATAAGATTAAATTATGGTAGAAAGTCAGCAGTGGAAGGTGTGGCTGGCCTGAGGGAAAGCCTGGTGGGATGGGCCACTGAGAGCTGGGCTTCCAGCCCCTCATGCTTTCCTCCTCTTCTGAAGCCCCCAGCTTTGGCCACACCAGTCTCCTTGTGGTTCTGCACACCTTGTCCTGCTCCTCTGGTCTCAGGCCTTTCCATGTTGTGCCTGGGGTGCCCATCCCCATCCGCACCAGGCCAACTTGCAATATCTTCAAACTCAACTCCTCCAAGGTGCCCCTCATAGCCTCCTGAGCCCCATGCGGCTCTCCGACGCCTGCCCCTACTCTGCTCCTGCTGCTGGAGTTGGAGCAAATCAGGCGAGGGTGTTGCTGGATCGCTGGGAGAAGAACCAGGGACATCACTGTGGTTGTAGCCTGGGTGGAGGGATGGGGGTGGCACTCTCTGAGAGCTAGGGCCTAGAGCCTCCCTGGTGCATGTCTAACCCATGTCCTGTCTTTTTCAGCTTCGAAACGGAGCCCCCTTCACCAGACTCCCAAGTGACAAGCTGAAGGCAGTGATCCCCCCTTTCTTACCCCCTTCCAGCTTTGAACTGTGGAGCTCCAATCGGTCCCGGACATGTCGCAACGAGAAGACAGACCCCATGAAGACTGTGCTGCCCCACAGAGCCAGCAGGGGCCACGCCATGGGCGGGAGCATGGATACTGTAAGCCGTTGGCTGGCACGCTGTTAGCATCAGGGAACCTAGTGGGGCCTGGTGTGACTGGAGCAGAGGGAAGGGGAAGGGCTGAGGAGGCTGGGTTGGAGAGGGATGTGACCCTGAACCCCAGGAAAGGCTTCTTGAGGTGGGGACCTGGAGCCGGCCATGAAGGGTGGGCACACTGCAGGCTTTTGGACCAGCGGGGCAGCAGGGTAGATGTAGGCTCAGGCTCAGCCGGTGCTGAAGGGACTGGGTTATGTCTTGCTTGTGATGAGGGCCTTAAGCGGGTCTTTAAGGAAGATGCAGTCAAGTTTTCTCAGCACTAGCATTGGGTGGTGCAGTGGTTAAGCGCTGAGCTGCTAACTGAAAGGTTGCTGTTTTGAACCCACCAGCTGCTCAGCAGCAGGATGTGGCAGTCTGCTCCTGTAAAACCCTGTGGGGCAGTTTGACAGTTTGGTAGGGGCACTGAGAGTTGGAATGGACTTGGCGGTCACAAGAATTGAATGAGGCTGAGCACAGGGTGGCTTGAGGGGATGCACCCATGTCCTGGGGCCTCAGCCTGAGAGCCATCTGACAGCCGGGTCGAAGCCCCCACCCCTTAGTGATTCCCAGCAGGCTGAGCGCCAGCTGACAAGAGTATGTTGGTGGGGGCCATGGGAGTGCACATGATGGCTTGGGTCAGCTGATCTCCAGGGTCCCGTCCCACTAATCTGGAGAGAGGAACAGCAAGCCGTGACCATGCCCCTCATCCCCTTCTTGCAGGCTTCCATCAGGCCCGTTAAATTCCCAAGTCTTTCCAGAAGCCCAGCATCTCCCACCAATTCTGGAAACTTCAACCACTCTCCTCATTCCTCAGGCGGCTCCAGCAGCATAGGGGGCATTAGCAGGCACAGTGGGGAGCTGCATAACCGCTCAGGTGGGTCTCCAACTGGGGCTGAGGATGTTAACGACACCCACTTGCCGATGATCCCAGAACCGACTCACACACCCTGTCTTTCTCCTTAATATGGACAAAGGAGTTTTCTGCGGGGTCTCCACTCAGAGTATTTTTATGCATTTTCTTTGCAGGGAGAGGACTGAGAGAGGAGGGAGGAAATATAGTCTATCATACTTTATTTCCTTGTAGAACTCTACCAGACATTTCAAGGAAATGTTTGGTGTTGCAAATCTTAGAAGGTCAAACCTGAGAGCTTTTCATGTAGTCCTTTCGTTGAACAGAGAGGAACTGAAGCTCAGAGCAAGCAAGAGCTTTGCCCAGGGTCACACAGCAAGTTGGTGACAATTAAAACTTGAACTGTGCCCCACAGTTATTTTATATTACAGCATACTGTTTACACCTCCTTGAGGTAATCCAGGATTATTAACCTTTAAGATTAGATAAACAAAAAGACTTAAAAAAAACCCACAAATAGCATATAATCTTAACCCACTAGGGATCATCCTTAACATTTTTTGGTATAAATCTTTGCAAAGTCTTTCTATGCACATTATGAGTATTTATAGAAGCTAAAGAATAATGCATTAAGCTCTTAGTACGTGCCAGGCACAATGGCAGGACCTTCCCATGGATGATCTCATTCAGCCCCCATCCCCAGCCCCAGCCTGTAAGTTTATTGCCTCTGTTTTGCAGAAGAGGGAAGGGGGGGTGGGGGGGCTCAGAAAAAGCTGAAGAACTCGCCCAGGGTCGCATAGCTATTAGGTAGCAAAGCCAGGACCCGAACCCAGCAATCAGACTTCAGAGCCATTCTCTTAATCCACTGAGGTGCAGAATGTTTTATAATTGACTTCCCTCCCCGTTAGTGTATTAGCAACACTATCTCATTCCCATGTACATATGCCTACAGCATCTTTTCAATAACTTAATGATACCCATCAGTATGACGTATCAGTGTATTTAACCAGTTCCCCTTGTTGAACACTGAGGTGGTTTCTAGGTTTTTGCTCTTACAGGTAATATCCTTGTACCTCCAAACAATGCCGTACGTAACACAGGTTCCCTAGAATCGGGAAGAACCGGTCAATAGGTTTGCCTATTTTTGAGGTTTTCGATACATTTTGTCCTCCCGAATAGTTCTATCTGTCTGTACATTTACAATATTTGCAGCCTGGCACTGAGGAGTTCGTGCTCTGTAAATGCTGCTGCATCTGTGCCGTGAAGGATTGGGGTAACTGTCAGCAGGGTGGGCACTGGCAGAGTTGCTGGATGTTGGAAAAGAAGGACGTAGCTGACCAGGATACCCTTCACAGTGTGGTGGTGACTTCCTCACTTTCCCTCTGGTTCCGTTGTGTTCACTTCTGTTGTGGTCAGCCCTGACCCAGAGCCACATGGGAAGGGGGCCTGGGACACGTGGCCCCCCGGGTTAGCCAAGTCAGCGCATGACAAGCAGTGGATCACACCCATCACAGTCATTCCAATCTCTGATTTCTCAGGTGGCAGCATAGATAATGTCTTGTCCCAGATTGCCGCTCAGAGGAAGAAAGCAGCCGGGTTGTCGGAGCAGAAGCCTAGCCAGCGGACCAGTCCTGTTGGGCCAGCACCAGGGTCCAGCCCATCGGAGCTCCCGGTTTCTCCAGCAGTGGGCAGCGTTCCCAGCAACAAGGTGCTGCTCTGTTTCATCTCCTCTCGATCCTAACCTGGCCCTAGGTGCTCGGGGGCGTGAGAGGTGGCACAGCTGTACGCCAGGGTAAAAGGCAGGTTCCTCTCAGCTGGCCTCTCAGAAAGTCCAGGCTCATTGTCCCCAACTCGTGAGATTGTTTGGAGCTGTGAGACACACCTGTACCTGGCTGGGGTTGCAGCCTCCTGCCTGGTCTCCAGGTTGGGAGGAGCCAGCTCCTCAGCCCCTGTGCTGGTCACCCAGCCTCAAATGGTGCACATGTCTCTGTCAGAGCACAGTGTTTTAGAGCATGGGCTTAGGACTGCCTGGGCTCAAACCCCAGAGCCACATGTTGGCATTTAGAATGGGGCCTGGCGTGAGTGTGAGCTAGCTCTGTTCTTAGCATCCCTTGGGGCCTTAGTACTCTGTCCTAGTTAGTCACTGCCCACTTGTTGGGAACATCAACCCCGTGCCAGCAGTGAGGCCCCTATTGTCCATCTGCTAACCAGGGGGCTTGGTGACCACCCTCATTGTGTATACTCTGGTATGAGTGTGTACTCTGGTGAGGGTGCTGTGGGCACAGGTGAGGGTCCCTACCAGTAACTTCTGAACTTGGGTCTGAAGGATGAATGGTGAGGGGTGGTCAGACTGTTCCAGGGTGAGGAACAGCCTGTGTAAAGCTCCTGAGAAGAGTGGACGTGCGGGAACCTGAAGCAGGCCTGTGGGCCCCGCAGAACCGAACAGAGCCTCCGCTCTTACTGCTGGGTGCCATGTATCATTGTTGCAGTCGTCCCATGGGGGATCCCCAGAGTGTGGGCACCTAGCTGGGAATGTGAAACAGCTTCTCTACCCGGCTCCCCATCAGTGTCCCCCAGTAGTTCAGAGTAGCTCATGGCCTCGTCCAAAAGGATCCCAAGTCCAGACAAAACCTCATGTTTTCTAGCTGTCTTCATCATCTTTTCTAGCTGTCATAACTTTCTCACAGAGAAAAGTTAGGTCCCCAGAAAGCCTCATCCCTGGACTTCTGGCCACCACACAAGTACCTCCTGAAATTTATGGTTTAATCAGTGGATGGAGAATGTGCTGTTGATAAAAGACCCTTTGTGTTCTTCAGAGTTCCTATGCAATACTGTTGTTCAGTGCTCTGGAGTTGGTTCTGATTCATGGTTACCCTCTGTAGGGTTTCCAAGGAGCAGCTAGTGGGTTTAAAGTGCCTACCTTGAGGTTAGGAGTCCAGTGCTGATCCTTCAGTGCCAACCCAGGACCCCACCTTATGCAGTGGTGATGGTGGCAGTAGTGTGCCTTGGAGTCGGTTCCCAATTACAGTGACCCTAGGCTGTAAATCTTTATGGAAGCAGAAAATTTCGTCTTTCTCCAACGGAACAGTTGGTAATTTTGAACTGCTGACCTTGAGGCTAGCAGCTCGAATTGTAACTGCTACACTACCAGAGCTCCTTACCTTAATGCAGTGTTGTTGTTGTTAAGTGCTGTTGAGTCGGTTCCGACCCATAGCGACCCTGTGCAGGGTTTCCGAGGAACAACTGGTGAGCTAGAACCACCAACCTTGCTGTTCAAACGAACTTTGCAGCCCCGCTCACGCCTCCTCATGCACTGTCTGTGCACTGCAGGGTGGGAGCTGGCTGGACATTGCACAGGGAAAAGTAAGGACGTTGCTGACCAGGCCCCCCTTCAGAGTGTGGTGGCAGCTTCTTCACTGCTTCCCCCTCTGGTTCTCATGTGCAGCACCAATACCTACAGAACCGGTTCCTTTACACTTGGCAGAGCCCTGGTGGTGCAGTGGTGAAGTGTTTAGCTGCTAATTAAAAGATTGGTTGCTTAAGTGTACCAGGTTCTCAACAGGAGAAAGATGTGGCAGTCTGCTTCCATAAAGATTTACAGTCTTGGACACCCTATAGGGCAGTCCTATTCTGTCCTGTACGGTCACTATGAGTACAGATCGACTCTGTGGCAGTGTGTTTGTTGTTTACATTTTAGCTCCAAAAAAGAATTTGTCCCTACACATTAGCATTATGTTGCAATTATTTGGATAATGCTGTTGTTGTTAAATGCTGTCAAGTCAGTTCTGACTCATAGCAACCCTGCATAGGGTGTCTGGTGAGCGGCTGGTGAGTTTGAACCACTGACCTTTCTATTCTAACCGACCTTACGGTTGATTGTTCATCACACAGTACCATACCAGGATTTCACTTGGGTAATGGTTAAGTCCCATTGAGTCAGTTCCGACTCATAGTGTCTGTGTTGGGGTTTCCAAGGAGCAGCTGGTATGTCATTAAAATGTTTTTAGATTTCAGCTCTTGAAAAAAAAAAGCTCTACAGATACTTTGATGCATTTTTTTTTATTAGATACTAAGCATTATATCAGGAGCTCTGGTAGCGTAGTGGTTACGAATCGGGCTGCAAACCTTAAGGTCAGTGGTTCGAAACGACCAGCTGCTCCGCGGGAGAAAGATGAGGCTTTCTACTCCCATAAAGATTTACACCCTCGGAAACCCTGTACAGGGTCGCTATGGGTCGGAACCGACTCGACGGCACTTAACAACAACAACAACTAAGCATTATATAATTTGTTGTGTTTCTTTTTTTGTCCTTACCGCTGGGAAACTCAAAGCTGCTGTCAGCTTGCTAGTATGGAGCTTTGGTAGTGTTTCCCTTTTCTCTGTTATCTAAAAGTTTTGTTTCTATTTTGATGATTTTAGATATGTTAGGTATTAGCTTCCTGTAATCAGTGTTGGACATTGGCAGCCTAAATTGGGTCTAAATTATAAATTATGTTGGATGTTACTTTGCTTGGATACATCTATCAAATATAATTTATGTACAAATATATTCTGATGAAAGGAAATGACAAAAGATACATTGAAGAAACAGTAAACTGGGAAACGGATCCATTTCAACGATTATTTGATACTTTTAATGTCACAATGATGCCGGAACCATTGGGAGTTGTTTAAAACTGCTGGTTTCTGGGCTTCAAGCTGAATTGGACTTGAAGGGAAGGATCTGGGGATCTGTCTTTTCCTCCGGAGAGTTTGTTGTAACAGCCCAGCCCGGGGCTGTTAGAAACCACTGCCCTAAATCTTAGGACACAGAAGTGGGTTTTCTGTCAAAGGCTCCAGCAGTAAAATGAAGACAAGAAGGACTTTACAAAGACTCCCTTAGGAAAAGTTAGAAATTAGCATGCAGCACACAAGCCTCCTGAATCTGGTTCTTGCACTTTGCTTAAAACAAACAACACACTGTGATGGTGTGTTCACAAGACTTGGACTCGAAATGTTCAAGATTCAGCATCGAGAACGTCAGAGGATACCAGAAGTGGTTGGATCAGCGTCTGTGCCAGCATTTCCCAGATCTCTGGAGACCTGAGTGGGCACATGAGGTGCATCAGCTTTCTCTGGCCACCCTAAGGCTCGGTGACTTTAATGGTCTTTATGTAGCTCATGAATCTGTAGGCTGGCAGTTTAGTCTGGGCTTAGCTGAGCAGTTCTTCTGGTCTGAGTGGGGTCATTTATGACTGGCTGTCTGCTCAGATGACCAGGATGCTGGGTCGTGTGTATCTTATTTCCATTATTCCTTTCATGGCTATGACAGAAGGCAAGAGGTGGAGAAGCCAGTAATTAAGCAGGTTGGTGTGCCCATTGCAGGAGAGCTCAGAGTTAGAGGGCAAAGTGTATGGATCTAGGGAGGGTTGCAGATGGCATCATTAGTGCAGTCAGTCTGCCATGCTTGGGGGGGTCTAAGGAATCGTCGCAGTATTTTAGAGACTCTCAGATCATTTTATACCTACCTGCTCTTTCTCTTCCCAGTATCTGGAGTATTATGTTTCTTTGCTTTTAAATGGATTGGATCCAGTTTGTAGGGATTTACTAGTTATTGCTTTAAGGTAAGCACCAAGACTGTCAACTGCAAGGTCAGAAGTTCAAACCCATCGAACACTCCTCGGAAATCCAACACAGCTTCTCTATGAGTCAGAACCGATTTGACGGCACTTAGCAACATAACAGTATTGTAGATAAATAAAGTAGAAAAAAGCAGGGGGAGGGAATTTATTGACATAGGCAACTCATTGACAAGAATCTTTCCAAATCTGAAGGAGGAATTTATTTATCTTCTCTGGGGTGTTGTCAGCTGGAAGGAACACTGAAGGCCCAGTATAAAAACAGTTGTAGCTCTTTTCAGGTATAAAAACTATTTACCTGAGTCTCTACTATCCTATATGAGTCGGTTCCGACCCATAGCGACCCTGTACAGGGTTTCCAATGGTGTAAATCTTTACGGGAGTAGAAAGCCTTATCTTTTTCCCGTAGAGTGGCTGGTAGTTTCAAACCGCTGACCTTAAGGTTCACAGCCCGATTCGTATCCACTTCGCCACCAGAGATCTTACTATCCTATATAAGAAGCCCAATTTTTAGCTGGAATTCGAAGGCATGCAAAAAGACAAGAAGAAAAACCATACTCCCAAAGAAATAAAGCCGTCCTCAGAGTGAGATGCAGGGAATTTAGAACAATGTTATTACAGTGTGAGAGGCTCCCCTGGAAAATGTGGACTGCAGCTGAATCACGCAGGTAGCTTCAGCAGAGTGACAGGAACTGCAGGGAAGAACCAAGTTGGACACAGTAACAGAGATGGGGGCAGTCTTCATGGACTGACTGGTGGACTTGACACAGCCAAGAAAAGAATCGTGAATTTGAAGCTGATGGTGGTGGTAATGTGCTGTGGAGTCAATTCCGACTCATAGCCATATCCGAGGCTATAAATCTTTACAGGAGCAGAAAGCCTCATCTTTCTCCTTAGGAGCGGCTGGTGGGTTCAAACTGCTGACCTTGTGATTAGCAGCCCAACTTGTCACACACTATGCTACCAGTGCTCCTTGATGTTGAAAGTAGGTCAGTATGAATAACCCAGACTGTGACACACTCACATGTACAAGCAAGAATAGAACACCCCAATATCTTAAGATGTCAAATGCTCTAGCACTCAGGTAATCGGAAGCCCTGAAAGAAGGAAAAGGGTGAGAGAAACAGTCCAACAAAAGGAATATTAAATAATGACCAAGACTTTCCCCAAATTATTGACAGACACTAAATGGCAAGACACCAAGCTGGGGCATTAAGAGAACATTAAGCAGAATAAATAATACAGTGCCCTAGGCATTTCACATGTAAATGACTGAAAACAAAAGACAAAGAGAAGGTCTTGAAGGTGGCCAGAGAAAACACCAAAAACTGCATTCTCTGTTTTTGTTTGAATGTTTTCTGGTCCTCTAGGTTCTTGCTTAAGTATGTGTCTCAATCTCTTCTGCAGAAATTAGAGACAGACAGAAGGCCTCAGTCAGGAACATCGACTACCTCCAAAAGCACCTCCCCCACCCTCACACCCTCGCCTTCACCCCAGGGGCACACTGCCGAGTCCTCTGTGTCTTCGTCCTCGTCCCACCCGCAGTCCAAGAGCAGCGGGGGATCCAGCAGTGGCACCATCACAGACGAGGGTGAGTCTTGGAGCAAAGTTTGCCAAAGGGCTCTTAGGTTCTTTAGCATTCCTAGCTTAACAAAAAAAAGTAAGCAAAAAATTGCTCCCCGTTCCCTGATTCTACCTTATATTTTTCTCTCCATTATAAGGACTTCTTATATAAAATCCCTCAAGTGCTTTTAGCATGGAGGTAAGTTTTGTTTCTATGCACAAATGCAACACCCTGTAAATGCTTCCGTAACACCTAGTTATATATACTAGTCCCTGAACTCTGTGTAAAGTTGCTGCAAGTGATAAAAGTGTCACTCAAACTGGCATAAGCAAGCAAACAAAAAGGGTAATTCACTGGTTTATATAATAGAAGCGTCTAAGGTGTGTTTCAGGCATGTGTGCATCTAGGTGCTTTGGGACTATTCCTCTCCCTAGGTTCCGCTCTGCAAGCGGTGGCAGGGATAGCCAGCTGCAGGTCCAAGCTTACTTCCTGTTCCTATTAACTTAGCAGCTTCAGCAGAAAGCACGCCACTTTCTCAGCAGTGCATCAACATCCCACGGGGAAAGTCATGGCCTGATGTGGCCATTTGCACATCCTCAGTCATCTCAGTATCCATGATGGGGGAGGGAATACTGAGTTGGCCAGGTCTGAGCCGGTCTGCCCTTTCTGCTGTGTGGACCACAGTGTGGGAGAAGAGGCTTCTCAAAGGAAGACCTAGGCACCGTTTCCAGAAGGAGGAGAGGGAGGGAAACTGGGCAAGCAAAAGCAGCCTGTGTCCACCACAGCCTGGAGAACTTCACAGTCTGCTTGTGTACCAGCCCATCCTGTGGGGAGGATCGGGGGTAGAGGGGAGACTGGTGGATGCCAAGGCCCAAGATGACAGAAGTGAAGTAGAGTCCCATATGTTAACTGTCCTCCAGAGGGCTCCTGGAAGCTGGGAGGAGGGAGCTGAGAGCTTTGATGAGCGATGGGGCCCAGGCAGGTGCCAATTGTGGAGTATGAGTCAGAAGAGCAGGAGCTCATGGTGTGTATTCCCCTCCTGGATGCAGCAGTTAAGAAATCAAACAGCATAGTTCCAGGGGGCAAATATGTTGCAAATGAGTAAGGAAGACCAGAAAAGGACTGATGCATTTGAATTTTGCTGTTGGCAAAGAATATTGAATGGATTGCCGGAAGAATGAACAAATCTGTGTTGGTAGAAGTACAGCCAGAATCCTCCTTAGAAGCAAGGATGGTGAACCTTTATTTGATGTAATTTGGACATGTTATCAGGAAGGGCTCGTCTCTGGAAAAGGACATCATGCTTGGTAAAGAAAGAGGGTCATTGAAAAAGATGACCCTCAACAAGTTGGATTGATCCAGCAGCTCAAACAATGGGCACAAACGTAGCAGCAGTTGTGAAGATGGTGCAGGGCCAGGCAGTGTTTTGTTCTGTTGCATCACAGATAGCGTCACTGTGAGTCAGCACACACTCAGTGGTACCTAACATTGTCCTCACAGACACATGCTTGAGCTTGAGTCTGCTGGGAGGAAAGTGCTGAGCAGCCTCAGAGCAAGCGATGGAAAGTTGAAATCAACCAACCCCCCCCCCCCACACACACACCCAGGCTCCTGTTGTCTGAGTTGGCACGTGTGTGCTCCTGTTAACATCTCTGTTTAGCAGTAGCCTTTATTTTATGATATCTAGTGTAGTGGATTACATGTTGGACTGATAACTTCAAGGACAGTAGTTCAAATCTACCAGTTGCTCTGTGGAAGAAAGATGAGACTTTCTGCACCTGTAAAGATTTATAGCCTCGGAAACCACGTACAAAGTAGCTGTGAGTTGAAACCGACTCCACAGCATATTCCCACCACCACTATGACCCTGGTGATGCTCAGCTGCTAAACAAAAGGTTGGTGGTTCAAACCTATAAGCCACTCCATAGGAGAAAAACGATTTGCAGCCTCAGAAACCCAGTGGGACAGTTCAACTCTGCCCTATAGGGTTGCTAAGGGTCAGAGTCAACTTGAAGGCCGTGTTTTTAGCATGATCATTTACATAAAGACAACTTCATTCTTCCCTGTGTGGGAGTTTTAAGGTTACCACTCACAATTCTCCCACTTTTGAAATTTTCAGGAATTAAACCCCTAAAGATTCAGTTAGGAATTCATATCCCATATTTTTCCAAAATAATTGAGACAGTATATTGGTATATGGAGTCCGTGGGTAGTACCACTGGTTAAGCACTTGTTTACTAACTGAAAACTTGGGGGTTGAATCCACCCAGCGGTGCCACAGAAGATAGACCTGGCAATGTGCTTATAAAAGGGCACAGCCACTGGACCCCTGTGCTCAGAAACCAGACGGCGTGAGCGTGAGTCAGCCTTAACTCGAAGGCAACTGGCAGATAGATCTGTGTGCACTGCTCACTCCTGCTCTCCTTCCCGCTCATGTATTAGAACATACATAGTTTCAGAAAACAAACAAAAAAACATTTGCCAGCCCCTGAAGAAAAACAAGGACACAACAGTAGTTTCTTTTTAGATTCCCTTCTTGGACTTGGAGAGGGCCAGCTTTGCCTGTCTGGAGTTCCTGGGTCATGAGTTAGCCAGACCTTTGCCCTGTGGACACAAGATTGTCATAGGACAGGGCTCCCATCCTATCCCCAAACAGCCGTTCTTTGTATTTTAGAAGGTGTGTAGCTCCAGTTGAGGACTGCGTGCAGACCCTTTCTCCATCTGTCCCCCTGCATCCCATCCTCAGTTCCACATTCATTTCATGAGGCTTTCTCAGACAGCCACTGGGGGCTGTAACCTGTGCTGGGAGTTTGTGTAATTCACAGTCTGTACCCCTAGCAAAGCAGTTTGTCGTCTAGTTGGGGAGATAGAAGCACATTCAGAATAGTAGTATTGAAGGATTGCATCGCAGATGGGAGCAGACCTGTGTTCTAACAGCACAGTGGGCCAGGGCACCTTCACTGAGGAGTGAGCGGAGACGAGATGGGCAGTGGTGTGCCCCAGTGAGGCCAGGCTGGCTCACCACAGCCAGTTATTAAACATAGCCATTATTCACAATTCAATTATATGAACTTGCAATGAGATAACTAAATTAAATATAAGGGCTTATTTATTATATTAAAAGGGGGAAGTATTATTTGTTAATTTTTTTATTGCATGTTACTGTTATTCGTGCTCTTGAGACTATTTACGTATTCTGCATCTGTGTTGTTGGTACACTGTATAATGCCTACTTCTGCATATGCCTCCCAACACCACTGTCAGGAACATCAGCTTGGTAGCGTGAAATTGACTATGATTGGGGTGTTTACACATGGCAGTCAGCAAACCCCACCAATATGGGCCTGATTGATTGTTTTGTAGACCGACTAGACTTAAAAATAATGATGGAGGAAGTGTTAATAATGTATACACTTAAAAGTGTCGACACATCTGCGGCCATTACATTGTGAACAGCATTAAAAATTGAGGAGATACTCTTCCAGTATTGAAAACCATTATCTGACTCGACAAAGCTGCTCACATGACATTCTAGCATATAACTTCACTGTTTCATTTTCATTTTACATATTCACATCAACAAAAATAATCATCCAACATTCATGTTGGAACTGCACTCATTAGCTGTGGATACAAGAGTTGGGCAAAAATCAATGAAAACATTCTGTAGGAATCAATTGACTAAATGGAATTTACAATAAAGAATATTGTATACTTTATTTGTATATCATGTGCTATGCATTCTTTATGTTGGTAAATTTTTCAGTACAAGTATGGAACTTAAAAATGCAAAGAATCAGTTGTTAAACACTGGACAGAGTCCTGGATCTGGAGGGAAAGCAGAAACAAAGCTTTGGCGTCATGAAGGCGGAAAGGAAGTCAATTGTGTCATTCATACTCTGTAGCAGCTTCTCTGTGAGCCCTTTCTTAGTCCCTTGGACTGGCCTGCTGCCTTCTCTGTCCCAAGAGCCCCTGCTAGCCCCTTCACCATATTGCTTCTCAGTGACGAGAGAGGCCATGGAGCTTATGAGCAGACCCAAGATCTGGGTGTGAATCTGTGCAGTGCCATGGACTAATGGTATGACCTCACCCGAGATATGGGCCCTAACCTTTCCTTACTGTTTTACGTAAATGGAGACAGTAATAGGGCTTGCCTCCTGGGCTGGTGTAAAGCACAGTGAGCCTTCCATGTTCAGGTGCCTAGTATGAGTGCTATGCATTAGCTTCATCCTCATCAGATGTCTTTCCTGCCTCAGGGGGCACCTTTCCAGCAAGGACTCTTCTATTCTTGGGCCCCAGCATGCAACCGGCTCACTGGTAGTCACTACTGAATGAATTAATGAAGAAACAAAAGTGAGACCCTAGGCCTCCTAATCTCCCCATACACTCTGAACTATACCCACTGCCTCAGGGCCTTTGCACTTGCTGTTCATGCTACCTCCCAAGATCACCGTATTACTCTCTATAAAGCAACATCCACTACTACTTTGGTATCTACCCCTACCTTCTCTGTTCTTCTCTGAATTTGACTAACCACCCTGCTTACTGTCTGTTTTGGTCCCTGCTGAATCCCCAGTGCCTGCTCTAGAAAAGCTCTGTTGCATGTATGTGTGAATATTTCTTTTAGCCCCCCAGATGTTGAACATATGAATGTTACAGTATTTCTTCCAGCCTGCTGAATGTTGGCTTTGTCTCCATTCTTTATCCTCCCTGCTCTGATACTTTTTTTTTTCTTTCTTTTTTTATTATGATTTGCATGGAAGTTCATAGAACAAAATGGTTTTCCATTCAGTAATTGGTATACACTTTGTTTTATGACGTTGATGGCAATATGTGTCACAGACCTCGTCCCACTTCTTCCCTGAGGCTACTGTTTGCCCGTCTCTCCTCATCCCTTCCTGCCTTCGGAGTCTTAACCAGGCAAAGACTGCCCTTGGGTTGGTTGTGAGTGCATAACTCGCGGGTGTTATTATTCACCTTATAGGTTTGTCTGTTGTTTGGTTGACTGGTGAGCCATGGGGACCTGCTCTGGTATCTTGATACTCAAAACCTGCTGCTGTTTTCCAGTGGTCTTCCCCTCCTGGGGAAGCCCATAACCACCATACACTTGAGCCGAACACCACATTCTGCTCCAAGGCCACCTGCCTGTTGAGATCTTTCTCTGACAAGCTGAGGACTTGCAGGCACTGCAGCCAGCAGTCAAGAAATCATTTAAAGGCATTCTTAGAAGGCAGGCTTTTCCACCTAGCAGCTGGAGTTCCCGGAATTTCAGGGCTGTAGCCTTTTCCATCACTGCTCTTCGCAGCCTAATTTGGGGTTTCAGGAGTTGCCGATGGTATGTGTTGAGGGGAGAGTGGCTGACTTGGCCACACAGGTTTGGGACTTAGATCTGCTTTCTGGGTTAGAGTTCCTTCTAAGATTTCATTTGAAACAAAGATTACCACCGTTTTGTAGGAAAGTTTGCAGACTATTCTTTCAGAGACGTTGTATAAGATTCTAAAATGTGGCTGTTCTACATCTTTCTCTCGAAGATGAGCTGACTGGAATCCTTCAGAAATTATCACTTGAGAAATACCAGCCCATTTTTGAGGAACAAGAGGTAAGGATGTTCGTTTTGAATTACCAGTTTAAATCTTGCTATAAAAAGAAAACATATTTTATCTGAGTATGTGGGTTTTCATTCTGCACACCTGGATCGCTTTTTCACTAAGACAGCTGAGGAAATAGAATGTGTGTTCAGTACATTTAGTTCTTTACAGTGAAATCCTGGGAACCTATGGCTTGTTTTTCTATCATTAAATCGTGTAGTTGCAAACACTGCCTTCGCCAGTAAAGTTTGTTATCAGGGATTGACCAGGTCCAAAAGCAAATTCTGATGAATCCTAATGTCTTAAATATCGGGATTTAGGGTCAGTGTTAATCTGAGCGAGTTCTTGTTTATTTTAAACCTTTCAATATCACATTTAATATCACATTCTGCAGTTTTAATACTTCCTCAAATTATTAAGTTATTCTGTGCCCCAGCAATTCCATTCCTAGGTGTATATCCAACAGGAATGAAAACATATGTGCATACAGACATCTGTACACAGTATCCACAGAACCATTGTTCATAATTGATGAATGAATGGGAACATATGGTATGTCTATGCAACGGAATGTCCTTTAACAATCCAAGTACTGATCCATGGTACAACTTGAATGAACACGATGCTAAGTAAGGAAGGCCACATATGATTCCACTTAAATGAAAGTTTTAGAATAAGCAAATCTATGGTGACAGAAAGTAGATTCGTGGTTTCCCTGGGTTGGGGAGAGGAGGGAATGGTGACTACCTAATGGGTATGGGCTTTCTGACTGGGGTGATAAGAATACCCTACAATTGATTGTGGCGATGGTGGTACTAGGCTGAAAATGATTGAGTCAGATGCTTAAATGGATGAGTTGTACGTACTTAAAGTGGTCTGTTTTGCATCATAAAATACCCCTCCAGGCCCACACCCTACAAGTGTAATTGTAGGTTACAAACGATCCTGTGTCCAGCTCAGTACATGACCAACAACAGCCTCATAGTCACAGTGGTAGATGTCAGTGTCCCTGCCAAGTTTGAGACCCACTTGTGGAGCTTGTATTTTTGTTCAAGGAATAGACAAGAGGCACAGTGACTTCTGTATCAGTTTGCCTTTGTGTCACATCCAGTCTTCTCTCCCTGTCTCCTTGGCGTTGTAAAATTCTGCCCTGATTTTTTCCCATCACCAAGAAATCTTTCTTGCTCACTGATGGCCATCTGCAGCTTTTGTTTTGTGTGTCCCATACCCCTGGACCCTTGGGCAGAACCTAATTTGTGAGGCTATAGCATTTTCCACTGGAGTCCTGGTGTGGCACTGGGGGCTAATGCGCTGGATTGCAAAGTTGGTTTGAATTGCAAGGTTGGTGGTTCAAGCTCACCAGCTGCTCCTTGGAAACCCGATGCAGGGTCCCTAGTCAGAACCGACTCGACAGCACTTAACAACAAAAACAAGCATTGTCCATTAGGGTGACTCCTAGTGAGGAGGACCCAGGCAGACAACAGTCCCTTCATTCTCTGGGAAAGCCATAACGCATTAATAAGGGAGGCGTTCCTTAGGAGACATGCGTACGAGAAACCAGTGGATCTGGCAGCTGTGATGCCTGAAGGACTATGTGATGCTGTGGATGAAAGCAGGTTTGTTTCCTGACTCTGCCATGTACGAACTATGTGGCACTTCAGGTGCTAAAAAGCAACCAAACAACCTCTCGGTGCCTCTGTTTCCCTATCTCTAAAATGGAGATGAAAATGTGAGGTTTAAATGATACCATCTCTGTAAAATGCACTGAAAATGCTTTAGTTGCTCTATCTTCCTCATCATCTGACACTGGGACTGGCTTCCCAGGGGGCCTATGGGATTGGATTCTGCCTGGGTGACGTGTTGTGGGTGGGTTTACTTTGTCATTGGCATTTTTGAGCCCTTCATCCACCCTGACGTGGAGGGAGAGAAACTGAGGTGTGTAATACCCTTCTCAGGGAGTAGGGGTACAGATTCGGGTATCGGGGCCCCGGCAGGGCTGCTAGGATTCCACCTGTAGAAACCAAGGAGCCTGAGCTTGTGAGTCCTGCACCCTTCTCCCGCTCTGTGCTCAGCTGCCCCTGCCCTCTGCTTCTGTTTGTTTACTTTCTCATTCTGTCTTTCCACAGTCTGCATCTCTCTTGTTCTCTTTGAGGGCCACGTGGTGAGTACTGCTGTGTACCCACATTTTGCTGTGCAGTATTCAGTATTGCTGTCAGGGAATCCCTTTGTAGAGCAGGAGCTCACGGCAGTCCCATGTGTGCAGGGTAGAACTGCCCTGACCTTTTGATCTCCAGATCTTTCTTCCAAGGCACTTCTGGGTGGGTTTGAACCACCAACCTTTTGGTTAGTATTGTAGTGCTTAACAGTTTGAACCACCAGAAATCTTCAGGAACTGGAATCAATGGGGTGGCAACCGATGGTGGTGGTCCACCCAGACTGTTGTCTCGAAACCTCCTTGTTTCATTTCTAGGGTTTTCCCAAAGTGCATCTATTTTGAAAACCCAAGCGCTAGAGCTGTGAAGATTTTTCCAACTAAACTTTAATCATGAAGTGAGAACCTGGAAGTCACAGTGATAATTAAGTCACTAAGAGAAGTCCAATAGGTCACAATCATGGTGTGTCTGTTGTGGGGGAAAGAGAGGCATGGCCCCAGGCAGATGAATGTGAAACCCACTTCTGTCCTTCCAGGTGGACATGGAAGCCTTCCTCACGCTCACCGATGGCGACTTGAAGGAGCTGGGGATCAAGACAGATGGATCCAGGCAGCAGATTTTGGCAGCGATATCTGAATTGAACGCAGGCAAGGTATTATTCTCGATCTCTTATTTGTGGTTCAAACAGCTAAGACCTTCACCAGGATCCCAGGCCCTGGGTAGTTTTGAGGGCCTCTGGGGTGATCTGATGTTATCTCTGGCACAGCTGACAGGTCACCTTGCATGCTTCTCATGACTGAGCGCTCACTACCCCCGAAGTGAGCTGTTCCTTTACAGTTAAGAGGTTTCTGCACAGATCCACAGCCCCCCTTAGCACAGAGTTCTGCCCTGCAGCGAGCCATAGACTATAGCAGAACCCCTGGTTCAGATTGGCTCTGGAGCCAGGAGGCCAAGTGTTACCTGGGCCACGTTGCACACCTTTATGAGCCTCCATTTCCTTGTCTGTAGGGCGGAAGCAGTGGGGATGTTATAGGAACTGACATGCTTAGAACACCTGCACATAGTAAGCCAACCAGGACTATTACTGTTGACAGCCTGCGTTTTTGTCTAAAGTTCCATTTGTTGCATCAGCTTTAAAGCCGAAGATTTGCAGTGCCTTCCCTTGCCACCTACCCAAAGACAACACAAACAAAGAAAGCAAGACAGAAGCAAAGCTGAGCAGCAGCACTGTGGGAACAATAGTTTTATACAGTTGTGGTTGGACTATTTCTGTGTCTTCCCTTAGCATGATAAAGGATGGAGTTTGCTGGAAATATTCTAGCAACAATCTGTAATGCGTGCTAACCTGTTGCTTTTACACACTCTGCCTACCAGCTTCCCCCTTGTTGGATAATAGTGGCATGACTGTGGCTTTGTCATTATGAATAGCAACGTTGTGGACATCTCTGCCTTTTTCCTTTTTCTTTTTTTTAACCCCCTCAAGCTGTGTTCTACAATACAAGTTTGTATCAGAGAGTGTGACCAGTTTTGTGGTTCTTTTTATATATTGCCAGGTTATGCACAGAAATATTGAATAGCCTTATGTAGCGCCAGCAGCAAATACATATTTATGTAGCACTTTATCATTTACAAGTCACACTGCTCGTGTAGCCTCTGTTAATCCTCACCATGGCCCGGCCTGGCCTCACACTTCTTGCCTAGCTGGTGAGGAGGCACGGGGAGGGGATAGTTGCACCCCCGCCACATAGTGGGTGAACTGCAGAGCAGGTCCTTGGTCTCCTGACTGCTGCCCCACGTTTTCCCTGCTGCACTGTGTGACAGTGGCTGCTCTCAGTCCCACCAGCAGGGTGCTGTTCTTGTTGTAGCCAATGCCTTCTTCATCTTACCTGTCATTAGGCTGTGGGCTGGCCCTTCACAATGATTTCATCAACTTTGCTTCTGGCAGTTATAAGTCAGTACTTTTTTCCTGGCTTCTTTATTATTCTTTCTTCCCTGAAATGGTGTGTTCCTAGCCATCAGTCACCCCTGTTGTAAGGACTGGACTGCCTAACTTTGTAGATGGGGAAGCTAAGGCTCCATCTGACCCTGGACTCCCAGCCCAGCCCTGATTCTGCCCTGTGGCCCAACGTGCAGGGGCAGGGGGCGGGCGGCGAGGGAGGCAAGAGTGGTGGTCTTGGCCGTTAGGAGGTGCATCACCAGGTGGTTCACAGAAGATAGGCAAGCTAAGACAAGGAATGCAGTCTTCCATGCGGTCAGTTTTTCATGAGACTAAAGTGCTCTGGGTACCTGCAGTGCCCCCCGTGCTGTGTGGGCATAGGGCACATGGTCAGGCTGTGTACTCTGAACATTTATTTCATCACCACAGAACGCTCTGAGGTCAGTCCCAGTTTGTATTTGAAGAAACTAAGCCACAGAGAGATGTAGAGACTCGCCCAAAGTTGCACAGCTAGTAAGTGACAGAGCCAGGATGGGAACCCAGAGTTTGTTTCCTGGCTACCATGCTATGCTGCCTCAGGGAAACATACCAGCACCCGGAGAATCAGGCGAGGCCGGAAGGTAAGGCCTGAGAAGCGGTTTCTGAGGAAGTGTCAGGAGGCTGAGGTCTGAAGGAAGAGTGGATGGAAGGCGTAGAAGGAAAAAGCTGCCAGGCAGAGGGGGGCAGGCGTGCCAAGGCTTCAGCACAGAGAGCAGGCAGCCAAGGGGACGGGAGATCATGGCTTACAGGGTGATCAAAAGTGGCCCATTTGAGTAAGGGCAAGGGGATGAGGGAGCTGCAGTGAAGGGACTGTCCTCGTCCTGGCCTCCAGAGGCCATGTATGTGAGGCCAAGAGAAGACCGAGGTGGGAAGAGAGAGCAAAGCAGTCCAGTCAGGGAAGAAGGACCGAGGGTTCGGATGTGGGGGCAGTTAAGACAGAGCTCAGGAGGACATGACCAAGAGGATGATCAGGCCCTGGCAGATGGTCACTGCTGGTGCTTCTGAAACCTCCCCTCTGGCTTCGGGGCCAGGATTTCCTGGGCCCAGAGTCATAAAAAGTAGACAGACTAGGCTGGTTTATAAACTTTAGGATGATAAGTGGGCATCGTCAGACTGCACAATGAGGAATCCTAAGACCGCTCCAAAGGAGGGCATTTTTCTGGTAATGTATATAGACTGACTCTTTTCTAGTTTTCTTCCAGATTCCCGGTGCTCCTACTCCCTGTTCCCCTGTTCCCACAGCAGTCTGCATCCAGTCCTGACCTCTTCCCCCATCCTCTCCCTGCAGTGCTGGGAGAAACAGACCACCTACTCCCACCATGTCTTCCCATAGCAGCATCTACCCTGAAAAACTTAAGACTGGCACAGCAGTGGCTACAAGGGGCAGGAGTCAGCCCTGGCTGCCTTGCTGGAGAAAGGCCTTGTCCTTTGGGGACAGTTGTTGTTAAGTGCCATCGTGTCAATTCCGACCCATAGTGACCCTGTTCAGGGTTTCCAAGGAGCGGCTGGTGAGCTTGAACCACCAGCCTTGCAGTTCAGATGACTTTGCAGTCTGACGCATTAGCCCACTGTGCCGCCACAACAGGGACAGTAGTTCCCAATAAAAGTGCCCTGGAAGTGAGGCCACAAGTTACAGCCTGCTGCAGAGCAAAGCGTGATTGAGCGAAGTGTAGTATTATAAGATGAGTTTATGTCCTATTGCACTAAATCTAGGTTATCTTTGCTACTGTGAGTGCATGCAGCTGCTTCAAATGGGCCAAGAACTTTCAGGCCGAGTGTGACTTCCAGGAGACCTGCTTAGGGCTCTTAGATGCCCGGGGCCTCCGCTCCCTCTGCACCGTGCTGGCCTGGCCCTGCTTCCAAGGCTTGATGACCTGAGCTTCTCCTTCTAAGGTTCACACTTTTTCTTCTGCAACCCAAGAGAGTTCCCGCTACAGTACTGTACAAATGTGAGCTCCCAGGACAGGACAGGACAGGTGGTGAGGGGAGGCTCAGCATTCCTGGCTCACAGTGTTTTTCTAGTGACTCTTGCTGGTGGGTTGTGGAATTAGTTTAGGGGTCGCAAGCAGCATTTAAAAAATGAAACAGAATTGAATAGAAAATATTACCGTGCTTCTTCATAGGTAGGGAGGGTGCATCTTGTTTGAGTTTATATGTATATATACGTGTGTGTGTATGTATACATATATGTGTGTATGTATATATGTATATATATGTGTGTATATACATATATGTGTATGTATATATACATATATGTGTGTATATACATATGTGTGTATGTATATATACATATATGTGTGTATATACATATATGTATGTGTATACATATATGTGTGCATATATACATATATGTGTGTATATATACATATGTGTATACATATATGTGTGTGTATATACATATATGTGTATACATATATGTGTGTAAATATACATATATGTGTGTGTATATACACACATATATGTGTGTATGTATACATATATGTGTATATATATACATATATGTGTGTATGTATATATGTGTGTGTATATGTGTGTATGTATATATATGTATGTATACATATATGTGTGCATACATATGTGTGTGTATACATATATGTGTGCATACATATACATATGTGTATGTACATATATGTGTGTATACATATATGTGTGTATGCATGTGTGTACATACATATATGTGTGTATACATGTGTGTATATATACATGTATGTATATATACATATATGTGTGTATATACACATGTGTATATATACATATAT
>NW_006408571.1:17751563-17758437 GCF_000296735.1 Chrysochloris asiatica | reverse complement strand
TATAGTTATGTTGTTGTTAGCTGCCTTCGAGTCCATTCTGATTCATAGTGACTCTATGCACAACAAAACAAAACACTGTTGGATCTTGCGTCATCCTCACAACCATTGTTACACTTGAGCCCATTGCTGCTGCCACTATTTCCTTGGAGGTGTCTCTCTTTTTCACTGACCCTCCACTTTACCCAGCATGATGTCCTTCTTCAGGGACTGGTTTCTCCTATGTCTGAAGTAAGAGGGACAAAGTCTCACCATCCTGGCTTCTAAGGAGCACTCTGGCTATACTTCCTCCAACACAGATTTGTTGCTCTTTCTGGCAGTCCATGATACTTTTAGTATTCTTCTCCAACTCTTGAACTCAAATGCATCAATTCTACGGTCTTCCTTATTCACTGTGCAGCTTTCACATGCATATGAGGCTATTGAAAATACCATGGCGCGCGCACCTCAAGCTGACATCTTTGCTCTTGAGGTCTTACACAGCAGATCTGCCTAATGCAATTTGATTTTTTGACTGCTTGCTCTGCTTCCATGAGTGCTGATAGTGGATCCAATAAAAATGAAGTCTTCGACAACTTCAATTTTTTCTCCATTTATCACAATGTTATTTATTGGTCCAGTGGTAAGACTTTTTTTTTTCTTTTTACATTTAGGTGCAACCCATACCAAAGCCTTTGATTTTCATCAGTATTTTAAGCCCTCTTTGTTTTTAGTAAGATTTGTACTGTTCTCTTTCAGTAAGCGAGGTTGTATCATCTGCATATTGCAGGTTGTTGATGAGTCTGCCTCCAATCCGTATGCCACATTATTCTTCATATAATCCAGTTTCTTGTATCATTTGCTCAAAATACAGATTGAATAAGTATGGTGAAAGAATATAACCCTGGTGCACACTTTTCCTGGTTTTAAACCATTCATTGTTTCCTTGTCCTGTTCTAATGACTGCCTCTTATTCTATGTACAGGTTCCTCATGAGCACAAGTAAGTGTTCCGGAATGCCCATTTCTTCACAAAGTTATCCATAGCTTGTCATGAGCCACACAGTTGAAAGCCTTTGCATAGTCAATAAAGCACAAGTAGTGTATTTTCTGGTATTCTCTTCTTTCAGCCAAGATCTGTCTGACATCAGCGATGATATCCCCCATTCCATGTCCTCATTTGAATCTAGTTTGAATCTCTGGCAGTTACCTCTCAATGTACTGTTACAGCCATTTTGTGAATTATCTTTAGCAAAATTTTACTTGCATGTGATACTAATGATATTGTCTGATAGTTTCCGCATTCAGTTGGGTCACCTTTCTTTGGAATGGGCACAAATATGGATCTCTTCCCATCAGTTGGCCAGGTAACTGTCTATCAAATTACTTGGCATAGATGAGTGAGTGCCTCCAGTGCTGCATTAGTTTGTTGAAAGATTTCAATGTATTCCATCAACTCCTGGTGCCTTATTCTTTGCCAATACTTTCAGTGCACCTTGGACTTCTTCCTTCAGTACCATTGGCTCTTGGTCATACACTACTTCTTGAAATAGTTGAATATCAACCTTTTCTTTTTGGTATAGTGACTCGGTGTATTCTTTCCATCTTCTTTTGATATTTTCTGTATCGTTCAATATTTTGCCTGTAGAATTCTTCAATGCTGTATGTCGAGGCTTGATTTTTTTCTTCAATTGTTTCAGCTTGAGAAATGCTGAGCATGTTCTTCCCTTTTGGGTTTCAAATTCCAGGTCTTTGCACATTTTCTTATAATACCTGTTTTATCTTCTTGAATTGTTCTTTGAAATTTTCTGTTCAGTTCTTTTACCTCCTCATTTCTTCCATTTGCTTTAGCATATCTACTTGGGGGAGCTTTTTTCAGAGTTTCTTTTAACATGCATTTTGGTCTGTTCCTTCTTTCTTCTTAATGACTTTTTTTTTTTTTGTATGGTGTTCTTGATGTCATCCCACAACTCTTCTGGTCTTTGGTCATTAGTGTCGAATGCATCAAATCTTGAGATGATCTCTAAATTCAGATGGGTTCTATTCAAGGTCATAGTATGGCTTGTTTTAATTTTCTTCAGCTTCAGGCTGAGCTTGCATATGAGCAGTTGATGGTCTGTTCCATAGTCTGTCCCTGGCCTTGTTTTGGCTGATGATATGGAGTTTCCCTAACCTTTTTCCCCACAGTTGTAGTTAATTTGATTTCTGAGTTTCCCATGTTGTATGAGGTCCATGTGTATAGTCTTCTTATTTTTGTTTAGAAAGATATTTGCAATAAATCATTGGTCTTGTAAAATTCTACCATGTTATCTCCAGCATTGTTTCTGTCACCACGGCCATATTTTCCAACTACTGATCCTTCCTCTTTGTTTTCAATCTTTGCATTCCAATCACCAGTAATTTTTAGTGTGTCTTGATTGCATGTTTAATCAACTTCAGACTGAAGAAGTTGATAAATATTTTCAGTTTCATCATTACCGGCGTTAGTAGTATTAACTGGTCTTCATTTTAGGTGCATGGAAATTAGCCTATTATAGACAGCATTATACTTCAAGATAGACCTTGAATCCTCTTTTTGATTATGAATGTGATGTCATTTCTTTTCAATTTGTCTTACACGGCATAGTAATCCATGTGATTGTCAGAGTCAAAATGGCCAATACCAGTCCATTTCAGTTTACTAATATTTACTATATCAGTCTTTATGCATTCCATTTCATTTTTGACAGCTTCTAATTTTCCTGGATTCATACTTAATACATTCCATGTTTTGATGCTTACACTGTTTCACCTCATTTTGAGTTGTGCCCCATCAGCAAATAAAGGCCCTGAGAGCTTTACTCCATTTACATCATCATGATCAACATGGCCGCTCTTCCTCAGTCATGTTTTGAGTGCCTTACAACCTGAGGGGCTCATCTTCCAGCACTATGTAGAATGTTTGTAGCAAACATGCATCAAGCAAGTCTGTTGGGACCATTTTCCCAATAGCATGTGCCTACTTTCTGCTTCTGAATAACACTTTGGTAACTCTCCCAATAGTTTAAACTTTTTCACAATGCTCTTGCACACTTATGAAGTCTTGGTATGGTACTGCTAGATAAGCACTCAGCCACAAGTTCAGTTTGAACCGCGTGGTCTATGGTTCAAACTCATGAGCTGTGCCTTGGAAACCCTATATAGGGGTCACTATGAGACAGAAGTGACTCGATGACACACAACAACATTGCACACTTAATAGAATACAGTATAGTGTAAACATACCTTCTACATCCACTAGACAACCAAAAACTTTCTGTGACTCACTTCGTTGCAGTGGTGTGGAACCAAACCCACAGAGAGAGAGCAAGGGAGGCAGTTGTGATATAAAATGCATTCAGTACACAATCAAAATTTTAGTATGTTTGCCTAAAAAACCTGTTAAGTGATTATTAGCTGAGTATCTGGCTCAGCTCAGAAAATTCCATCAAGCACTGTGGACCCTGAGCTTTTGTGAGTAATGTCCAGTGAACCACCCCAGAATTTGAGGACTGGACACTGTGAGTAAGATTACATATTAAGTAATCCATACTGCCTAGGAATTCTAGTGTAGCACTGTGGGATACAGCACTGAGCCTCAGGGTCAGTTTGAACCACAAGATTGGCCATTCAAATTCCCCAGCCACTCCTTGGAAATGCTATACAGGGTCAGAGGTACTTAACAACGACAACATTAGCTTGTTCCAAACAAGTTGCATATCAGAGAAGGTTAACAAAAAGTGATCTTTTTAGTATCTCTCTTAGTTGGCCCTAAACCAACTTTTTTCTGTTCCCATTTTTCATGAACCCCAAAGCAATGTATATTAATCTTACTAAGCTTGCATAATACTAAAAGGCTGAATTTCTTTTTTTTTTTAAAGAAACTACAATCCAAATTCCCAAAGGTCACTGCTTTTCACATTTGGGCTAATTATTTTATAGTGTTTTGTGCCACATTTTTTTTTTCCATGTGACTGAGATAAATTTGGATCTCTAATTTTTATCCTATTCCTTTGCTGAACACTTTGTACAGTTACCCATGTCATTAGGAACTCTTTAATGTAGTGTATTTGCTTGGGTGTACTGAAGTTGTTTTAATCACTGATAGTTAATTATGTAGACAACCAAACATTCTGTGCTGGGGTGGACAGCGTTGTGTTTAAACCTAATTACCTCCTTAGAACATCTGTCTTAAGGGTCTGACTCAAGGTAAGATACCTGTGTCCACATTCTTCTCTAGAAAGAGCCCAGTGAGCATTGCTACCAGCTGTGGCAATGAAGAGTCCCAGTTTTCGCTTCACCCTTGACAGAACTCAGTAGCATCAGCTTGTTTTTGATCCTTTATGAATTTGATAGGCTAAAAAAAAAAAGGAATCTTGCTTTCAGTTTGCTTTTCTTTAAATGCTAGATAAATTGGAACAGGTTTTGCGATGTTTAATGACCATTTGGGGTCTACCCCCCCCCCCTTTTGAGAATGACCAGCAGCTCCTTTGAAACTTGGGGATTTCCAAAGGGCAGTTATCATTATCATCTTCAGTCAGTCATGGATTCAGGCTGCAATTATGGTTTTAATCTTCTACAGCTCCTCCTAAGGTGAGGCGGCAGCGCGTGCTGGAACTCTATCTTGCCCTGACCTCATTTCTCAGGCAATTAAGGCTCAGGTGGTATTTAATAATAAAACACTTGTCATCCCTGGTGTTTCTTTTTCATCCCTCTGTAGTTTGCACACAGTTACCACAGTCATTATTGCAGGTTATGCCTCATGGTAACATTATCCCCATTCTACAGATAGAGAAATCAGCAGATTGGAGGCGTACCACAGCTAATAAGTATCAGGCCAGGACTCATGGGTCCCCTCACCCGCCTCAGAAGCTTTGTCCTTCCATCCTGCAGCCTTCAGGGTTGTGTCAGTGGAATCCTGGAACATTTTTTTTCTAGCTTTCATGTTGTTAATAATTTGTTTTATTTTTGTTGTTGAGAGTATGCACAGCAGAACATACACTAAGGATTTCTTCAAGTACAGCTCAGTGAACATTGATTGTATTCTCCGAGTTGTACAGCTCACTCTCACTCTCCGTATTTGAGTTGTCCCTTCACCACTGGAATAAACTCCCTGCCACTGAAGGTTCCTATCTACCCTTTCAAGTTGTGGTTGCCAATTGGATCTCATATGTTGTTGTTGTTAACTGTCATTGAGTCGGTTCTAACTCCTAGCCACTCTGTATAGGGCTTCCAAGGAACATCTGGTGAGTTTGAACCACCAACCTTGTGGTTCAAACCGACCTTGTGGCATAGCTAGATCTTTAAAGAGCATAGGACTCAAGTCAGACATTGTTTACTAGTTGAGCTAAACTGTTTGTTTTAAAGAAGACTTCAGGGAATTATTTTACATTTTAACTTTTTATTGTAAATTGAGTGAAGTTTAATGGACAAGATCATCAGCTTTACTTTCAACCAATCACACATTTTGTTTCCTCTAAATGATTACAATTTTCTCCCTGCAACAATGGTTATCCTACTTCCTCCCTGTGGCTCCCCATTTATAGCTTATATTTACACGTGAACAAAGCAAAAATATGTGATGTGGTGGTGATATGCTGTGGAGTTGGTTCTGACTCATTGCAACCCTGCATAGGGTTTCCCAGGCTGTAAATCTTTATGGGAGCAGAAAGCCTCGTCTTTCTCCCACTGAATGACTGGTAGTTTCGAAATGCTGACCTTGAGGTCAACAGCCCTATGCTACCAGAGCTCCTTATTTGATGTACACATTCAAAACAAAAAATATATATTCATTTAGGTATTTAAGGCGGGGCTTGATGGCGGATCTGGGAGAAGTGCAGAGAGGATCTCTGTCCACAATAACACACATAATACCAGATGAAGCAGGTTCAGGGGACAGTTACGGAACTCTGAAGCACATATATAGGAATATTTTAAAAGTTTGAAGGCTTATTACAGCCAGTTGAATTTGTAGCAGAAGCAAGAAATCTAGGACTTTTGAATCGCCAGGCTCATTGGCTCCCGGAGCAACCATCTTGGACAAGACTGAGCCGGCGGGGGGGGAGGATCAGAGATAAAGGTGTGGACATTCATTTTTTGGGGGATCTGTTCATATGTTCATAGATCTCTCGCTGTCTGTTGACTAGAGGGGGTGCCTGAGCGAGTGGATAACTCCCCACCCCCACAGGGTTCTACTACACATGTGCACAGATCTCAAAATTTAAAGGAACAGTTTCCACTTAAAATCAAATGGCAGCATAAACGGCCACAGCTGGCCCTGATCTGTTTATCACTACGAGAAAGGCCTGAATAGGGGTTGTGGAGTGGGAGAGACACAGACTGAAAAGGAAATAGGCTGAAAATTAAATCCTGAGTTATGTCATAACAGCCAGCAGTGCATCTTGAAATTTCTGAGGCGGCCTTGAAGGCAGGAAGCCAAGAGAAGGACATTAAAGACATACTTACATTAGCCTACAGATTTTTAAGTTTTCCTCTTCTCTCTTTTCTGCAGTTATAGGCTATGGTATCCAATATGCCTTTTTTGCTATTGCTGTTTTGTTTTTTGGTCCCCTCTTTACCTTTAGGGGGTCTTTTTCTCTTTACCCAAGAAGAGACAGAAATTGCTGTCATATAGTCGAGCTACGATCACACCCGATAAAATCCTTCCATTCCAGGCAAGAACCAATACCAGCTGCCATACACCAGATAGGCAGCCAACATCTGCAACAGTTACTCTGAGTCGAGTAATAAGAAGAGTGAAAAGGGAAGCCCATCTCCTGATCACATCTACCTGGAGGCAATCAGACAACATAAAAAATATCCAAACACACACTTATCTAAATATTAATGCCATAGCAAACTCCTGAATATGCCCAAGAAAC